>NC_073227.2:79604015-79907045 GCF_029281585.2 Gorilla gorilla gorilla | reverse complement strand
TTTATGTACATTATATAACAGATATTTGGTGAAATGTGATATTATATGTACAGTATATTATGTTTTTGGTGAAATTTGATATTTTATGTACAGTATATAAGATATATTTGGTGAAATTTTATATTTTATAAACAGTATATATTGTATATTTTGTGTACTTTCATATTTTATGTACAGTGTATAGAATATATTTGGTGACATTTGATATTTTATGTACAGTATGTAATATAAATTTGTTGAAATTTGATATTTTATGTACAGTATGTAATATATATTTGGTGTATTTTCATATTTTAAGTACAGTATAAAGTATATACTTCATGTAGTTTCATATTTTATGTACAGAAAATAATATATATTTGTTGAAATTTGTTATTTTATGTACAGTATATAATATATATTTGGTGAAATTTGATATTATAGGTACAGTATATAATATATATTTGGTGAAATTTGATATTTTTTGAACTGTATATTATATATATTTGGTGAAATTTCATACTTTATGTACAGTATAAAACATATATTTGGTGAAATTTGATATTTTATGTACAGTATATAATATATATTTGGTGTAATTTCATATTTTATGTGCAGTATAAAATATATACTTGATGTACTTTCATATTTTATGTAAGAAAATAATACATATTTGTTGAAATTTGATATTTTATGTACAGTATATAATTTATATTTGGTGCAATTTTATATTTTATGTACTCTATATCATATATATTTGGTGTACTTACCAGTTTTATGTACAGTATATAATATATATTTGGTGAAATTTGATATTATAGGTACAGTATATAATATATATTTGGTGAAATTTGATATTTTACTTACAGTATATAATATATATTTGCTGTATTTTCATATTTTATGTACAGTATATAATATATATTTGGTGACATTTGATATTTTATGAACAATATGTAAGATATGTTTGTTGAAATTTGAAATTTTGTGTACAGTATATAATATATTTTTGGTGAAATTTGATGTTATAAGTACAGTATATAATATATATTTGGTGAAATTTGATATTTAATGTACAGTATATAATATATATTTGGTGTAATTTGATATTTTATGTACAGTATATAAGATATATTTGGTGAAATTTGATATTTTATGTACAGTATATAAGATATATTTGGTGAAATTTGATATTTTATATACTATATATATATTTGGTGTACTTTCCTATTTTATGTACATATATAGTATATATTTGGTGAAATTCGATATTTTTTGCACAGTACATAGTAGATATTTGGTGAAATTTGATATTATATGTACAGTATATAGTATACTTTGGGTTAAATTTGATATTTTGTGTACAGTATATAATATGTATTTGGTGAAATTTGATATTTTATGTACAGTATATAATATATATTTCGTGAAATTTGATATTTTATATACAGTATGTAATATATATTTGGTGTACTTTCATATTTTATGTACAGTATAAAATATATACCTGATGTACTTTCAAGTTTCATGTGCAGTATATAATAAATATTTGGGGTGCTTACTTATTTTATGTACAGTATATAATACATATTTTGTGAAATTTGATATTTCATCTACTGTATATAAGATATAGTTGGTGAAATTTGATATTTTATCTACAGTATATGATATATAATTGGTGTACTTTCATATTTTACTTGTAGTATATAATACCTATTTGGTGTACTTTGATATTTTATGTACAGTGCATAATATATAGGTGTAGTTTCATATTTTATGTACAGTATATGGTATATAATTCCTGAAATTTGATATTATATGTACAGTATATCATATGTATTTGGTGTAATTTGATATTATATGTACAATATATAATATGTATTTGGTGAAATTTTATATTTTATGTACAGTATATAATATATATTTGGTGTACTTTCATATTTTATGTACAGTATATAGTATATATTAGGTGAAATTTGATTTTTTATGTACATTATATAACAGATATTTGGTGAAATGTGATATTATATGTACAGTATATTATGTTTTTGGTGAAATTTGATATTTTATGTACAGTATATAAGATATATTTGGTGAAATTTTATATTTTATAAACAGTATATATTGTATATTTTGTGTACTTTCATATTTTATGTACAGTGTATAGAATATATTTGGTGACATTTGATATTTTATGTACAGTATGTAATATAAATTTGTTGAAATTTGATATTTTATGTACAGTATATAATATATATTTGGTGTACTTTCATATTTTAAGTACAGTATAAAATATATACTTGATGTAGTTTCATATTTTATGTACAGAAAATAATATATATTTGTTGAAATTTCTTATTTTATGTACAGTATATAATATATATTTGGTGAAATTTGATATTATAGGTACAGTATATAATATATATTTGGTGAAATTTGATATTTTTTGAACTGTAAATAATATATATTTGGTGAAATTTCATACTTTATGTACAGTATAAAACATATATTTGGTGAAATTTGATATTTTATGTACAGTATATAATATATATTTGGTGTACTTTCATATTTTATGTGCAGTATAAAATATATACTTGATGAACTTTCATATTTTATGTAAGAAAATAATACATATTTGTTGAAATTTGATATTTTATGTACAGAATATAATTTATATTTGGTGCAATTTTCTGTTTTATGTACTCTATATCATATATATTTGGTGTACTTACCAGTTTTATGTACAGTATATAATATATATTTGGTGAAATTTGATATTTTATGTACAGTAAATTATTTATATTTGGTGAAATTTGATATTTTATATACAGTAAGTAATATATATTTGGTGTACTTTCATATTTTATGTACAGTATAAAATACATACTTGATGTAGTTTCATATTTTATGTACAGTAAATAATACATATTTTTTGAAATTTAATATTTTATGTACAGTATATAGTATATATTTGGTGACATTTGATATTTTATGTACAGTATGTAATATTAATTTGTTGAAATTTGATATTTTATGTACAGTATGTAATATATCTTTGGTGTACTTTCATATTTTATGTAGAGTATAAAATATATACTTGATGTACTTTCAAGTTTTATGGACAGAATACAATATATATTTGGTGTACTTTCATATTTTATATACAGTATATAATATATATTTTGTGAATTTGGATATTTCATGTACTGTATGTTAGAAATAATTGGTGAAATTTGATATTTTCTGTACAGTAGATGATATATAACTTTTGTACTTTCATCTTTTACTTGCAGTATATAATACATATTTGGTGTACTTTGATATTTTATGTACAGTATATAATATATATTTGGTGAAATTTGATATTTTACATACGGTATATAATATATATTTGGTGAAATTTGAGATTTTATGTACAGTATATGATATATATTTGGTGTACTTTCATATTTTACTTACAGTATATAATATATCTTTGGTGTACTTTGATATTTTATGTACAGCATATAATATATATTGGTGTATTTTCATATTTTATGTAGAGTATATAGTATATAATTGCTGAAATTTGATATTTTATGTACAGTATATAATATGTATTTTGTGTAATTTGATATTATATGTACAGTATATAATATATATTTGGTGAAATTTGATATTTTACACACAGTATATAATATATATTTGGTGAAATTTGAGATTTTATGTACGGTATATGATATATATTTGGTGTAATTTCATATTTTACTTACAGTATATAATATATATTTGGTGTACTTTGCTATTTTATGTACAGTATATAATATATATTGGTGTAGTTTCATATTTTATGTAGAGTATATAATACATATTTGGTGAAATTTGGTATTTTATATACAGTATGTAATATATATTTGGTGTACTTTCATATTATATGTACAGTATAAAATATATAATTCTACTTTCATATTTTATGTACAGTAATGAATACATATTTGTTGAAATTTGATATTTTATATACAGTATATAATATATATTTGGTGAAATTTCATATTATATTTACAGTATATAATATATATTTGGTGAAATTTCTTATTTTATGTACAGTATATAATATATATTTGGTGAAATTTGAGATTTTATGTACAGTATGTGATATATATTTGGTGTACTTTCATATTTTACTTACAGTATATAATATATACTTGGTGTACTTTGATATTTTATGTACAGTATATAATATATATTGGTGTAGTTTCATATTTTATGTAGAGTATATAGTATATAATTGCTGAAATTTGATATTTTATATACAGTATATAATATGTATTTTGTGTAATCTGATATTATATGTAAAGTATATAATATATATTTGGTGAAATTTTATATTTTATATACTGTATATAACATATATTTGGTGTAATTTCATATTTTATGTACGGTTTATAGTATATATTTCGTGACATTTGATATTTTATGTACAGTATATAATATATATTTGTTGAAATTTGATATTTTATGTACAGTATATAATATATATTTGCTGAAATTTTATATTTTATGTACAGTGTATAATATATATTTGGTGTACTTTCATATTTTATGTACAGTATATAGTATATATTTGGTGACATTTCATATTTTATGAACAATAGGTAAGATATGTTTGTTGAAATTTGATATTTTATGGACAGTATATAATATATATTGGGTGAAGTTTGATATTATAGGTACAGTATATAATATATATTTGGTGAAATTTGATATTTTATGTACAGTATATAATATATATTTGGTGAAATTTGATATTTTATGTACGGTACATAATATATATTTGGTGTACTTTCATATTTTATGTACAGTATATAGTATATATCTGGTGAAATTTGATATTTTTTGCACAGTATATAGCAGATATGTGGTGAAATTTGATATTATATGTACAGTATATAATATACTTTGGGTTAAATTTGATATTTTGTGTACAGTATATAATATATATTTGGTGAAATTTGATATTTTATGTACAGTATTTAATATATATTTGGTGAAATTTGATATTTTATATACAGTATCTAATATATATTTGGTATCCTTTCATATTTTATGTACAGTATAAAATATATACTTGATGTACTTTCATATTTTATGTACAGCAAATAATACATATTTGTTGAAATTTGATATTTTATATACAGTATATAATATATATTTGGCGAAATTTGATATTAATTGTACAGTATATAATATATATTTGGTGAAATTTGACATTTTATGTACAGTATATATATATTTGGTGTACTTTCATATTTTATGTACAGTATATAGTATATATTTGGTGAAATTTGATATTTTTTGCACAGTATATAGCAGATATTTGGTGAAATTTGATATTATATGTACAGTATATAATATACTTTGGGTTAAATTTGATATTTTGTCTACATTATATAATATATATTTGGTGAAATTTGATATTTTATGTACAGTATATAATATATACTTGGTGAAATTTGATATTTTATATACAGTATTTAATATATATTTGGTGTACTTTCATAATTTATGTACAGTATAAAATACATTCTTGATGTACTTTCATATTTTATGTACAGCAAATAATACATATTTGTTGTATTTTGATATTTTATATACAGTATATAATATATATTTGGCGAAATTTGATATTAATTGTACAGTATATAATATATATTTGGTGAAATTTGATATTTTATGTACAGTATGTAAAATATATTTGGTGAAATTTGATATTTTATGTACAGTATATAATATATATTTGGTGTACTTTCATATTTTATGTACAGTATAAAATATATACTTGATGTACTTTCAAGTTTTATGTGCAGTATATAATAAATATTTGGGGTTCCTTCATATTTTATGTACAGTATATAATATATATTTTGTGAAATTTGATATTTCATCTACTGTATATAAGATATCGTTGGTGAAATTTGATATTTTATGTACAGTATATGATATATAATTGGTGTACTTTCATATTTTACTTGTAGTATATAATACCTATTTGGTGTACTTTGATATTTTATGTACAGTGCATAATATATAGGTGTAGTTTCATATTTTATGTACAGTATATGGTATATAATTCCTGAAATTTGATATTATATGTACAGTATATGATATGTTTTTGGTGTAATTTGATATTATATGTACAATATATAGTATGTATTTGGTGAAATTTTATATTTTATGTACAGTATATAATATATGTTTGGTGTACTTTCATATTTTATGTACAGTATATAGTATATATTAGGTGAAATTTGATTTTTTATGTACATTATATAACAGATATTTGGTGAAATGTGATATTATATGTACAGTATATTATGTTTTTGGTGAAATTTGATATTTTATGTACAGTATATAAGATATATTTGGTGAAATTTTATATTTTATAAACAGTATATATTGTATATTTTGTGTACTTTCATATTTTATGTACAGTGTAGAGAATATATTTGGTGACATTTGATATTTTATGTACAGTATGTAATATAAATTTGTTGAAATTTGATATTTTATGTACAGTATGTAATATATATTTGGTGTACTTTCATATTTTAAGTACAGTATAAAATATATACTTGATGTAGTTTCATATTTTATGTACAGAAAATAATATATATTTGTTGAAATTTCTTATTTTATGTACAGTATATAATATATATTTGGTGAAATTTGATATTATAGGTACAGTATATAATATATATTTGGTGAAATTTGATATTTTTTGAACTGTATATAATATATATTTGGTGAAATTTCATACTTTATGTACAGTATAAAACATATATTTGGTGAAATTTGATATTTTATGTTCAGTATATAATATATATTTGGTGTACTTTCATATTTTATGTGCAGTATAAAATATATACTTGATGTACTTTCATATTTTATGTAAGAAAATAATACATATTTGTTGAAATTTGATATTTTATGTACAGTATATAATTTATATTTGGTGCAATTTTCTGTTTTATGTACTCTATATCATATATATTTGGTGTACTTCCCAGTTTTATGTACAGTATATAATATATATTTGGTGAAATTTGATATTATAGGTACAGTATATAATATATATTTGGTGAAATTTGATATTTTACTTACAGTATATAATATATATTTGCTGTATTTTCATATTTTATATACAGTATATAATATATATTTGGTGACATTTGATATTTTATGAACAATATGTAAGATATGTTTGTTGAAATTTGAAATTTTGTGTACAGTATATAATATATATTTGGTGAAATTTGATGTTATAAGTACAGTATATAATATATATTTGGTGAAATTTGATATTTAATGTACAGTATATAATATATATTTGGTGAAATTTGATATTTTATGTACAGTATATAAGATATATTTGGTGAAATTTGATATTTTATATACTATATATATATTTGGTGTACTTTCCTATTTTATGTACATATATAGTATATATTTGGTGAAATTCGATATTTTTTGCACAGTACATAGTAGATATTTGGTGAAATTTGATATTATATGTACAGTATATAGTATACTTTGGGTTAAACTTGATATTTTGTGTACAGTATATAATATATATTTGGTGAAATTTGATATTTTATGTACAGTATATAATATATATTTCGTGAAATTTGATATTTTATATACAGTATGTAATATATATTTGGTGTACTTTCATATTTTATGTACAGTATAAAATATATACTTGATGTACTTTCATATTTTATGTACAGCAAATAATACATATTTGTTGAAATTTGATATTTTATATACAGTATATAATATATATTTGGCGAAATTTGATATTAATTGTACACTATATAATATATATTTGGTGAAATTTGATATTTTATGTACAGTATATAAAATATATTTGGTGAAATTTGATATTTTATGTACAGTATATAATATATATTTGGTGTACTTCCATATTTTATGTACAGTATAAAATATATACCTGATGTACTTTCAAGTTTTATGTGCATTATATAATAAGTATTTGGGGTACCTTCATAGTTTATGTACAGTATATAATATATATTTTGTGAAATTTGATATTTCATCTACTGTATATAAGATATAGTTGTTGAAATTTGATATTTTATGTACAGCATATGATATATAATTGGTGTACTTTCATATTTTACTTGCAGTATATAATACATATTTGGTGTACTTTGATATTTTATGTACAGTGCATAATATATAGGTGTAGTTTCATATTTTATGTACAGTATATGGTATATAATTCCTGAAATTTGATATTATATGTACAGTATATGATATGTATTTGGTGTAATTTGATATTATATGTACAATATATAATATGTATTTGGTGAAATTTTATATTTTATGTACAGTATATAATATATATTTGGTGTACTTTCATATTTTATGTACAGTATATAGTATATATTAGGTGAAATTTGATTTTTTATGTACATTATATAACAGATATTTGGTGAAATGTGATATTATATGTACAGTATATTATGTTTTTGGTGAAATTTGATATTTTATGTACAGTATATAAGATATATTTGGTGAAATTTTATATTTTATAAACAGTATATATTGTATATTTTGTGTACTTTCATATTTTATGTACAGTGTATAGAATATATTTGGTGACATTTGATATTTTATGTACAGTATGTAATATAAATTTGTTGAAATTTGATATTTTATGTACAGTATGTAATATATATTTGGTGTATTTTCATATTTTAAGTACAGTATAAAATATATACTTGATGTAGTTTCATATTTTATGTACAGAAAATAATATATATTTGTTGAAATTTGTTATTTTATGTACAGTATATAATATATATTTGGTGAAATTTGATATTATAGGTACAGTATATAATATATATTTGGTGAAATTTGATATTTTTTGAACTGTATATAATATATATTTGGTGAAATTTCATACTTTATGTACAGTATAAAACATATATTTGGTGAAATTTGATATTTTATGTACTGTATATAATATATATTTGGTGTACTTTCATATTTTATGTGCAGTATAAAATATATACTTGATGTACTTTCATATTTTATGTAAGAAAATAATACATATTTGTTGAAATTTGATATTTTATGTACAGTATATAATTTATATTTGGTGCAATTTTCTGTTTTATGTACTCTATATCATATATATTTGGTGTACTTACCAGTTTTATGTACAGTATATAATATATATTTGGTGAAATTTGATATTATAGGTACAGTATATAATATATATTTGGTGAAATTTGATATTTTACTTACAGTATATAATATATATTTGCTGTATTTTCATATTTTATGTACAGTATATAATATATATTTGGTGACATTTGATATTTTATGAACAATATGTAAGATATGTTTGTTGAAATTTGAAATTTTGTGTACAGTATATAATATATATTTGGTGAAATTTGATGTTATAAGTACAGTATATAATATATATTTGGTGAAATTTGATATTTAATGTACAGTATATAATATATATTTGGTGAAATTTGATATTTTATGTACAGTATATAAGATATATTTGGTGAAACTTGATATTTTATATACTATATATATATTTGGTGTACTTTCCTATTTTATGTACATATATAGTATATATTTGGTGAAATTCGATATTTTTTGCACAGTACATAGTAGATATTTGGTGAAATTTGATATTATATGTACAGTATATAGTATACTTTGGGTTAAATTTGATATTTTGTGTACAGTATATAATATATATTTGGTGAAATTTGATATTTTATGTACAGTATATAATATATATTTCGTGAAATTTGATATTTTATATACAGTATGTAATATATATTTGGTGTACTTTCATATTTTATGTACAGTATAAAATATATACCTGATGTACTTTCAAGTTTTATGTGCAGTATATAATAAATATTTGGGGTGCTTACTTATTTTATGTACAGTATATAATACATATTTTGTGAAATTTGATATTTCATCTACTGTATATAAGATATAGTTGGTGAAATTTGATATTTTATCTACAGTATATGATATATAATTGGTGTACTTTCATATTTTACTTGCAGTTTATAACACATATTTGGTGTACTTTCATATTTTATGTACAGTATATAGTATATATTTGTTGACATTTGATATTTTATGTACGGTATATAATATATATTTGTTGAAATTTGATATTTTATGTAAAGTATATAATATATATTTGGTGAAATTTTATATTTTATGTACACTAGATACTATATATTTGGTGTACTTTCATATTTTATGTACAGTACATACTATATATTTGGTGACATTTGATATTATATGTACAATATATAAGATATGTTTGTTGACATTTGATATTTTATGTACAGTATATAATATATATTTGGTGAAATTTGATATTTTATGTACAGTATATAATATATATATGGTGAAATTTGATAATTTAGGTACAGTATAAAAGATATATTTGTTGAAATTTGGTATTTTATGTACAGTATATAATATATATTTGGTGAAATTTGATATTTCACCCACAGTATATAATATATATTTGATGAAATTTGAGATTTTATGTACGGTATATGATATATATTTGGTGTACTTTCATATTTTACTTATAGTATATAATATATATTTGGTGTACTTTGATATTTTATGCACAGTATATAATATATATTGGTGTAGTTTCATACTTTATGTAGAGTATATAGTATATAATTGCTGAAATTTGATATTTTATATACAGTATATAATATGTATTTTGTGTAATCTGATATTATATGTAAAGTATATAATATATATTTGGTGAAATTTTATATTTTATATAAAGTATATAACATATATTTGGTGTAATTTCATATTTTATGTACAGTATATAGTATATATTTGGTGACATTTGATATTTTATGTACAGTATATAATATATATTTGCTGAAATTTGATATTTTATTTACAGTAAATAATATATATTTGGTGAAATTTTATATTTTATGTACAGTGTATAATATATATTTGGTGTACTTTCATATTTTATGTACAGTATATAGTATATAGTTGGTGACATTAAATATTTTATGTACAGTAGATAATATATATTTGTTGAAATTTGACATTTTATATACAGTATATAATATATATTTGGTGAAATTTTATATTTTACTTACAGTATATAATATATATTTGGTGTATTTTCATATTTTATGTACAGTATAAAATATATATGGTGACATTTGATATTTTATCAACAATATGTAAGATATGTTTGTTGAAATTTGATATTTTATGTACAGTATATAATATATATTTGGTGAAATTTGATATTATAGGTACAGTATATAATATATATTTGGTGAAATTTGATATTTTATGTACGGTATATAATATATATTTGGTGAAATTTGATATTTTATGTACAGTATATAATATATATTTGGTGAAATTTGACATTTTACGGACAGTATATATATATTTGGTGTACTTTCATATTTTATGTACAGTATATAGTATATATTTGGTGAAATTTGATATTTTTTGCACAGTATATAGCAGATATTTGGTGAAATTTGATATTATATGTACAGTATATAATATACTTTGGGTTAAATTTGATATTTTGTCTACATTATATAATATATATTTGGTGAAATTTGATATTTTATGTACAGTATATAATATATACTTGGTGAAATTTGATATTTTATATACAGTATTTAATATATATTTGGTGTACTTTCATATTTTATGTACAGTATAAAATATATTCTTGATGTACTTTAATATTTTATGTACAGCAAATAATACATATTTGTTGTATTTTGATATTTTATATACAGTATATAATATATATTTGGCGAAATTTGATATTAATTGTACAGTATATAATATATATTTGGTGAAATTTGATATTTTATGTGCAGTATATAAAATATATTTGGTGAAATTTGATATTTTATGTACAGTATATAATATATATTTGGTGTACTTTCATATTTTATGTACAGTATAAAATATATACTTGATGTACTTTCAAGTTTTATGTGCAGTATATAATAAATATTTGGGGTTCCTTCATATTTTATGTACAGTATATAATATATATTTTGTGAAATTTAATATTTCATCTACTGTATATAAGATATCGTTGGTGAAATTTGATATTTTATGTACAGTATATGATATATAATTGGTGTACTTTCATATTTTACTTGCAGTATATAATACCTATTTGGTGTACTTTGATATTTTATGTACAGTGCATAATATATAGGTGTAGTTTCATATTTTATGTACAGTATATGGTATATAATTCCTGAAATTTGATATTATATGTACAGTATATGATATGTATTTGGTGTAACTTGATATTATATGTACAATATATAATATGTATTTGGTGAAATTTTATATTTTATGTACAGTATATAATATATGTTTGGTGTACTTTCATATTTTATGTACAGTATATAGTATATATTAGGTGAAATTTGATTTTTTATGTACATTATATAACAGATATTTGGTGAAATGTGATATTATATGTACAGTATATTATGTTTTTGGTGAAATTTGATATTTTATGTACAGTATATAAGATATATTTGGTGAAATTTTATATTTTATAAACAGTATATATTGTATATTTTGTGTACTTTCATATTTTATGTACAGTGTATAGAATATATTTGGTGACATTTGATATTTTATGTACAGTATGTAATATATATTTGGTGTACTTTCATATTTTAAGTACAGTATAAAATATATACTTGATGTAGTTTCATATTTTATGTACAGAATATAATATATATTTGTTGAAATTTGTTATTTTATGTACAGTATATAATATATATTTGGTGAAATTTGATATTATAGGTACAGTATATAATATATATTTGGTGAAATTTGATATTTTTTGAACTGTATATAATATATATTTGGTGAAATTTCATACTTTATGTACAGTATAAAACATATATTTGGTGAAATTTGATATTTTATGTACAGTATATAATATATATTAGGTGTACTTTCATATTTTATGTGCAGTATAAAATATATACTTGATGTACTTTCATATTTTATGTAAGAAAATAATACATATTTGTTGAAATTTGATATTTTATGTACAGTATATAATTTATATTTGGTGCAATTTTATATTTTATGTACTCTATATCATATATATTTGGTGTACTTACCAGTTTTATGTACAGTATATAATATATATTTGGTGAAATTTGATATTATAGGTACAGTATATAATATATATTTGGTGAAATTTGATATTTTACTTACAGTATATAATATATATTTGCTGTATTTTCATATTTTATGTACAGTATATAATATATATTTGGTGACATTTGATATTTTATGAACAATATGTAAGATATGTTTGTTGAAATTTGAAATTTTGTGTACAGTATATAATTTATATTTGGTGAAATTTGATGTTATAAGTACAGTATATAATATATATTTGGTGAAATTTGATATTTTATGTACAGTATATAATATATATTTGGTGAAATTTGATATTTTATGTACAGTATATAAGATATATTTGGTGAAATTTAATATTTTATATACTATATATATATTTGGTGTACTTTCCTATTTTATGTACATATATAGTATATATTTGGTGAAATTCGATATTTTTTGCACAGTACATAGTAGATATTTGGTGAAATTTGATATTATATGTACAGTATATAGTATACTTTGGGTTAAATTTCATATTTTGTGTACAGTATATAATATATATTTGGTGAAATTTGATATTTTATGTACAGTACATAATATATATTTCGTGAAATTTGATATTTTATATACAGTATGTAATATATATTTGGTGTACTTTCATATTTTATGTACAGTATAAAATATATACCTGATGTACTTTCAAGTTTTATGTGCAGTATATAATAAATATTTGGGGTGCTTACTTATTTTATGTACAGTATATAATACATATTTTGTGAAATTTGATATTTCATCTACTGTATATAAGATATAGTTGGTGAAATTTGATATTTTATCTACAGTATATGATATATAATTGGTGTACTTTCATATTTTACTTGCAGTTTATAACACATATTTGGTGTACTTTCATATTTTATGTACAGTATATAGTATATATTTGTTGACATTTGATATTTTATGTACGGTATATAATATATATTTGTTGAAATTTGATATTTTATGTAAAGTATATAATATATATTGGGTGAAATTTTATATTTTATGTACACTAGATACTATATATTTGGTGTACTTTCATATTTTATGTACAGTACATAGTATATATTTGGTGACATTTGATATTTTATGTACAATATATAAGATATGTTTGTTGAAATTTGATATTTTATGTAGAGTATATAATATATATTTGGTGAAATTTGATATTTTATGTACAGTATATAATATATATTTGGTGAAATTTGATAATTTAGGTACAGTATAAAAGATATATTTGTTGAAATTTGATATTTTATGTACAGTATATAATATATATTTGGTGAAATTTGATATTTCACCCACAGTATATAATATATATTTGATGAAATTTGAGATTTTATGTACGGTATATGATATATATTTGGTGTACTTTCATATTTTACTTATAGTATATAATATATATTTGGTGTACTTTGATATTTTATGCACAGTATATAATATATATTGGTGTAGTTTCATACTTTATGTAGAGTATATAGTATATAATTGCTGAAATTTGATATTTTATATACAGTATATAATATGTATTTTGTGTAATCTGATATTATATTTAAAGTATATAATATATATTTGGTGAAATTTTATATTTTATGTAAAGTATATAACATATATTTGGTGTAATTTCATATTTTATGTACAGTATATAGTATATATTTGGTGACATTTGATATTTTATGTACAGTATATAATATATATTTGCTGAAATTTGATATTTTATTTACAGTAAATAATATATATTTGGTGAAATTTTATATTTTATGTACAGTGTATAATATATATTTGGTGTCCTTTCATATTTTATGTACAGTATATAGTATATAGTTGGTGACATTAAATATTTTATGTACAGTAGATAATATATATTTGTTGAAATTTGACATTTTATATACAGTATATAATATATATTTGGTGAAATTTTATATTTTACTTACAGTATATAATATATATTTGGTGTATTTTCATATTTTATGTACAGTATAAAATATATATATGGTGACATTTGATATTTTATCAACAATATGTAAGATATGTTTGTTGAAATTTGATATTTTATGTACAGTATATAATATATATTTGGTGAAATTTGATATTATAGGTACAGTATATAATATATATTTGGTGAAATTTGATATTTTATGTACGGTATATAATATATATTTGGTGAAATTTGATATTTTATGTACAGTATATAATATATATTTGGTGAAATTTGACATTTTACGGACAGTATATATATATTTGGTGTACTTTCATATTTTATGTACAGTATATAGTATATATTTGGTGAAATTTGATATTTTTTGCACAGTATATAGCAGATATTTGGTGAAATTTGATATTATATGTACAGTATATAATATACTTTGGGTTAAATTTGATATTTTGTCTACATTATATAATATATATTTGGTGAAATTTGATATTTTATGTACAGTATGTAATATATACTTGGTGAAATTTGATATTTTATATACAGTATTTAATATATATTTGGTGTACTTTCATATTTTATGTACAGTATAAAATATATTCTTGATGTACTTTAATATTTTATGTACAGCAAATAATACATATTTGTTGTATTTTGATATTTTATATACAGTATATAATATATATTTGGCGAAATTTGATATTAATTGTACAGTATATAATATATATTTGGTGAAATTTGATATTTTATGTGCAGTATATAAAATATATTTGGTGAAATTTGATATTTTATGTACAGTATATAATATATATTTGGTGTACTTTCATATTTTATGTACAGTATAAAATATATACTTGATGTACTTTCAAGTTTTATGTGCAGTATATAATAAATATTTGGGGTTCCTTCATATTTTATGTACAGTATATAATATATATTTTGTGAAATTTAATATTTCATCTACTGTATATAAGATATCGTTGGTGAAATTTGATATTTTATGTACAGTATATGATATATAATTGGTGTACTTTCATATTTTACTTGCAGTATATAATACCTATTTGGTGTACTTTGATATTTTATGTACAGTGCATAATATATAGGTGTAGTTTCATATTTTATGTACAGTATATGGTATATAATTCCTGAAATTTGATATTATATGTACAGTATATGATATGTATTTGGTGTAACTTGATATTATATGTACAATATATAATATGTATTTGGTGAAATTTTATATTTTATGTACAGTATATAATATATGTTTGGTGTACTTTCATATTTTATGTACAGTATATAGTATATATTAGGTGAAATTTGATTTTTTATGTACATTATATAACAGATATTTGGTGAAATGTGATATTATATGTACAGTATATTATGTTTTTGGTGAAATTTGATATTTTATGTACAGTATATAAGATATATTTGGTGAAATTTTATATTTTATAAACAGTATATATTGTATATTTTGTGTACTTTCATATTTTATGTACAGTGTATAGAATATATTTGGTGACATTTGATATTTTATGTACAGTATGTAATATAAATTTGTTGAAATTTGATATTTTATGTACAGTATGTAATATATATTTGGTGTACTTTCATATTTTAAGTACAGTATAAAATATATACTTGATGTAGTTTCATATTTTATGTACAGAATATAATATATATTTGTTGAAATTTGTTATTTTATGTACAGTATATAATATATATTTGGTGAAATTTGATATTATAGGTACAGTATATAATATATATTTGGTGAAATTTGATATTTTTTGAACTGTATATAATATATATTTGGTGAAATTTCATACTTTATGTACAGTATAAAACATATATTTGGTGAAATTTGATATTTTATGTACAGTATATAATATATATTAGGTGTACTTTCATATTTTATGTGCAGTATAAAATATATACTTGATGTACTTTCATATTTTATGTAAGAAAATAATACATATTTGTTGAAATTTGATATTTTATGTACAGTATATAATTTATATTTGGTGCAATTTTATATTTTATGTACTCTATATCATATATATTTGGTGTACTTACCAGTTTTATGTACAGTATATAATATATATTTGGTGAAATTTGATATTATAGGTACAGTATATAATATATATTTGGTGAAATTTGATATTTTACTTACAGTATATAATATATATTTGCTGTATTTTCATATTTTATGTACAGTATATAATATATATTTGGTGACATTTGATATTTTATGAACAATATGTAAGATATGTTTGTTGAAATTTGAAATTTTGTGTACAGTATATAATTTATATTTGGTGAAATTTGATGTTATAAGTACAGTATATAATATATATTTGGTGAAATTTGATATTTTATGTACAGTATATAATATATATTTGGTGAAATTTGATATTTTATGTACAGTATATAAGATATATTTGGTGAAATTTAATATTTTATATACTATATATATATTTGGTGTACTTTCCTATTTTATGTACATATATAGTATATATTTGGTGAAATTCGATATTTTTTGCACAGTACATAGTAGATATTTGGTGAAATTTGATATTATATGTACAGTATATAGTATACTTTGGGTTAAATTTCATATTTTGTGTACAGTATATAATATATATTTGGTGAAATTTGATATTTTATGTACAGTACATAATATATATTTCGTGAAATTTGATATTTTATATACAGTATGTAATATATATTTGGTGTACTTTCATATTTTATGTACAGTATAAAATATATACCTGATGTACTTTCAAGTTTTATGTGCAGTATATAATAAATATTTGGGGTGCTTACTTATTTTATGTACAGTATATAATACATATTTTGTGAAATTTGATATTTCATCTACTGTATATAAGATATAGTTGGTGAAATTTGATATTTTATCTACAGTATATGATATATAATTGGTGTACTTTCATATTTTACTTGCAGTTTATAACACATATTTGGTGTACTTTCATATTTTATGTACAGTATATAGTATATATTTGTTGACATTTGATATTTTATGTACGGTATATAATATATATTTGTTGAAATTTGATATTTTATGTAAAGTATATAATATATATTTGGTGAAATTTTATATTTTATGTACACTAGATACTATATATTTGGTGTACTTTCATATTTTATGTACAGTACATAGTATATATTTGGTGACATTTGATATTTTATGTACAATATATAAGATATGTTTGTTGAAATTTGATATTTTATGTAGAGTATATAATATATATTTGGTGAAATTTGATATTTTATGTACAGTATATAATATATATTTGGTGAAATTTGATAATTTAGGTACAGTATAAAAGATATATTTGTTGAAATTTGATATTTTATGTACAGTATATAATATATATTTGGTGAAATTTGATATTTCACCCACAGTATATAATATATATTTGATGAAATTTGAGATTTTATGTACGGTATATGATATATATTTGGTGTACTTTCATATTTTACTTATAGTATATAATATATATTTGGTGTACTTTGATATTTTATGCACAGTATATAATATATATTGGTGTAGTTTCATACTTTATGTAGAGTATATAGTATATAATTGCTGAAATTTGATATTTTATATACAGTATATAATATGTATTTTGTGTAATCTGATATTATATTTAAAGTATATAATATATATTTGGTGAAATTTTATATTTTATATAAAGTATATAACATATATTTGGTGTAATTTCATATTTTATGTACAGTATATAGTATATATTTGGTGACATTTGATATTTTATGTACAGTATATAATATATATTTGCTGAAATTTGATATTTTATTTACAGTAAATAATATATATTTGGTGAAATTTTATATTTTATGTACAGTGTATAATATATATTTGGTGTCCTTTCATATTTTATGTACAGTATATAGTATATAGTTGGTGACATTAGATATTTTATGTACAGTAGATAATATATATTTGTTGAAATTTGACATTTTATATACAGTATATAATATATATTTGGTGAAATTTTATATTTTACTTACAGTATATAATATATATTTGGTGTATTTTCATATTTTATGTACAGTATATAATATATATATGGTGACATTTGATATTTTATCAACAATATGTAAGATATGTTTGTTGAAATTTGATATTTTATGTACAGTATATAATATATATTTGGTGAAATTTGATATTATAGGTACAGTATATAATATATATTTGGTGAAATTTGATATTTTATGTACGGTATATAATATATATTTGGTGAAATTTGATATTTTATGTACAGTATATAATATATATTTGGTGAAATTTGACATTTTATGTACAGTATATATATATTTGGTGTACTTTCATATTTTATGTACAGTATATAGTATATATTTGGTGAAATTTGATATTTTTTGCACAGTATATAGCAGATATTTGGTGAAATTTGATATTATATGTACAGTATATAATATACTTTGGGTTAAATTTGATATTTTGTCTACATTATATAATATATATTTGGTGAAATTTGATATTTTATGTACAGTATATAATATATACTTGGTGAAATTTGATAGTTTATATACAGTATTTAATATATATTTGGTGTACTTTCATATTTTATGTACAGTATAAAATATATACTTGATGTACTTTCATATTTTATGTACAGCAAATAATACATATTTGTTGTATTTTGATATTTTATATACAGTATATAATGTATATTTGGTGAAATTTGATATTAATTGTACAGTATATAATATATATTTGGTGAAATTTGATATTTTATGTACAGTATATAAAATATATTTGGTGAAATTTGATATTTTATGTACAGTATATAATATATATTTGGTGTACTTTCATATTTTATGTACAGTATAAAATATATACTTGATGTACTTTCAAGTTTTATGTGCAGTATATAATAAATATTTGGGGTTCCTTCATATTTTATGTACAGTATATAATATATATTTTGTGAAATTTGATATTTCATCTACTGTATATAAGATATCGTTGGTGAAATTTGATATTTTATGTACAGTATATGATATATAATTGGTGTACTTTCATATTTTACTTGTAGTATATAATACCTATTTGGTGTACTTTGATATTTTATGTACAGTGCATAATATATAGGTGTAGTTTCATATTTTATGTACAGTATATGGTATATAATTCCTGAAATTTGATATTATATGTACAGTATATGATATGTATTTGGTGTAATTTGATATTATATGTACAATATATAGTATGTATTTGGTGAAATTTTATATTTTATGTACAGTATATAATATATATTTGGTGTACTTTCATATTTTATGTACAGTATATAGTATATATTAGGTGAAATTTGATTTTTTATGTACATTATATAACAGATATTTGGTGAAATGTGATATTATATGTACAGTATATTATGTTTTTGGTGAAATTTGATATTTTATGTACAGTATATAAGATATATTTGGTGAAATTTTATATTTTATAAACAGTATATATTGTATATTTTGTGTACTTTCATATTTTATGTACAGTGTAGAGAATATATTTGGTGACATTTGATATTTTATGTACAGTATGTAATATAAATTTGTTGAAATTTGATATTTTATGTACAGTATGTAATATATATTTGGTGTACTTTCATATTTTAAGTACAGTATAAAATATATACTTGATGTAGTTTCATATTTTATGTACAGAAAATAATATATATTTGTTGAAATTTCTTATTTTATGTACAGTATATAATATATATTTGGTGAAATTTGATATTATAGGTACAGTATATAATATATATTTGGTGAAATTTGATATTTTTTGAACTGTATATAATATATATTTGGTGAAATTTCATACTTTATGTACAGTATAAAACATATATTTGGTGAAATTTGATATTTTATGTACAGTATATAATATATATTTGGTGTACTTTCATATTTTATGTGCAGTATAAAATATATACTTGATGTACTTTCATATTTTATGTAAGAAAATAATACATATTTGTTGAAATTTGATATTTTATGTACAGTATATAATTTATATTTGGTGCAATTTTCTGTTTTATGTACTCTATATCATATATATTTGGTGTACTTCCCAGTTTTATGTACAGTATATAATATATATTTGGTGAAATTTGATATTATAGGTACAGTATATAATATATATTTGGTGAAATTTGATATTTTACTTACAGTATATAATATATATTTGCTGTATTTTCATATTTTATGTACAGTATATAATATATATTTGGTTACATTTGATATTTTATGAACAATATGTAAGATATGTTTGTTGAAATTTGAAATTTTGTGTACAGTATATAATATATATTTGGTGAAATTTGATGTTATAAGTACAGTATATAATATATATTTGGTGAAATTTGATATTTAATGTACAGTATATAATATATATTTGGTGAAATTTGATATTTTATGTACAGTATATAAGATATATTTGGTGAAATTTGATATTTTATATACTATATATATATTTGGTGTACTTTCCTATTTTATGTACATATATAGTATATATTTGGTGAAATTCGATATTTTTTGCACAGTACATAGTAGATATTTGGTGAAATTTGATATTATATGTACAGTATATAGTATACTTTGGGTTAAACTTGATATTTTGTGTACAGTATATAATATATATTTGGTGAAATTTGATATTTTATGTACAGTATATAATATATATTTCGTGAAATTTGATATTTTATATACAGTATGTAATATATATTTGGTGTACTTTCATATTTTATGTACAGTATAAAATATATACTTGATGTACTTTCATATTTTATGTACAGCAAATAATACATATTTGTTGAAATTTGATATTTTATATACAGTATATAATATATATTTGGCGAAATTTGATATTAATTGTACACTATATAATATATATTTGGTGAAATTTGATATTTTATGTACAGTATATAAAATATATTTGGTGAAATTTGATATTTTATGTACAGTATATAATATATATTTGGTGTACTTTCATATTTTATGTACAGTATAAAATATATACCTGATGTACTTTCAAGTTTTATGTGCATTATATAATAAGTATTTGGGGTACCTTCATAGTTTATGTACAGTATATAATACATATTTTGTGAAATTTGATATTTCATCTACTGTATATAAGATATAGTTGTTGAAATTTGATATTTTATGTACAGCATATGATATATAATTGGTGTACTTTCATATTTTACTTGCAGTATATAATACATATTTGGTGTACTTTGATATTTTATGTACAGTGCATAATATATAGGTGTAGTTTCATATTTTATGTACAGTATATGGTATATAATTCCTGAAATTTGATATTATATGTACAGTATATGATATGTATTTGGTGTAATTTGATATTATATGTACAATATATAATATGTATTTGGTGAAATTTTATATTTTATGTACAGTATATAATATATATTTGGTGTACTTTCATATTTTATGTACAGTATATAGTATATATTAGGTGAAATTTGATTTTTTATGTACATTATATAACAGATATTTGGTGAAATGTGATATTATATGTACAGTATATTATGTTTTTGGTGAAATTTGATATTTTATGTACAGTATATAAGATATATTTGGTGAAATTTTATATTTTATAAACAGTATATATTGTATATTTTGTGTACTTTCATATTTTATGTACAGTGTAGAGAATATATTTGGTGACATTTGATATTTTATGTACAGTATGTAATATAAATTTGTTGAAATTTGATATTTTATGTACAGTATGTAATATATATTTGGTGTACTTTCATATTTTAAGTACAGTATAAAATATATACTTGATGTAGTTTCATATTTTATGTACAGAAAATAATATATATTTGTTGAAATTTCTTATTTTATGTACAGTATATAATATATATTTGGTGAAATTTGATATTATAGGTACAGTATATAATATATATTTGGTGAAATTTGATATTTTTTGAACTGTATATAATATATATTTGGTGAAATTTCATACTTTATGTACAGTATAAAACATATATTTGGTGAAATTTGATATTTTATGTTCAGTATATAATATATATTTGGTGTACTTTCATATTTTATGTGCAGTATAAAATATATACTTGATGTACTTTCATATTTTATGTAAGAAAATAATACATATTTGTTGAAATTTGATATTTTATGTACAGTATATAATTTATATTTGGTGCAATTTTCTGTTTTATGTACTCTATATCATATATATTTGGTGTACTTCCCAGTTTTATGTACAGTATATAATATATATTTGGTGAAATTTGATATTATAGGTACAGTATATAATATATATTTGGTGAAATTTGATATTTTACTTACAGTATATAATATATATTTGCTGTATTTTCATATTTTATATACAGTATATAATATATATTTGGTGACATTTGATATTTTATGAACAATATGTAAGATATGTTTGTTGAAATTTGAAATTTTGTGTACAGTATATAATATATATTTGGTGAAATTTGATGTTATAAGTACAGTATATAATATATATTTGGTGAAATTTGATATTTAATGTACAGTATATAATATATATTTGGTGAAATTTGATATTTTATGTACAGTATATAAGATATATTTGGTGAAATTTGATATTTTATATACTATATATATATTTGGTGTACTTTCCTATTTTATGTACATATATAGTATATATTTGGTGAAATTCGATATTTTTTGCACAGTACATAGTAGATATTTGGTGAAATTTGATATTATATGTACAGTATATAGTATACTTTGGGTTAAACTTGATATTTTGTGTACAGTATATAATATATATTTGGTGAAATTTGATATTTTATGTACAGTATATAATATATATTTCGTGAAATTTGATATTTTATATACAGTATGTAATATATATTTGGTGTACTTTCATATTTTATGTACAGTATAAAATATATACTTGATGTACTTTCATATTTTATGTACAGCAAATAATACATATTTGTTGAAATTTGATATTTTATATACAGTATATAATATATATTTGGCGAAATTTGATATTAATTGTACACTATATAATATATATTTGGTGAAATTTGATATTTTATGTACAGTATATAAAATATATTTGGTGAAATTTGATATTTTATGTACAGTATATAATATATATTTGGTGTACTTTCATATTTTATGTACAGTATAAAATATATACCTGATGTACTTTCAAGTTTTATGTGCATTATATAATAAGTATTTGGGGTACCTTCATAGTTTATGTACAGTATATAATATATATTTTGTGAAATTTGATATTTCATCTACTGTATATAAGATATAGTTGTTGAAATTTGATATTTTATGTACAGCATATGATATATAATTGGTGTACTTTCATATTTTACTTGCAGTATATAATACATATTTGGTGTACTTTGATATTTTATGTACAGTGCATAATATATAGGTGTAGTTTCATATTTTATGTACAGTATATGGTATATAATTCCTGAAATTTGATATTATATGTACAGTATATGATATGTATTTGGTGTAATTTGATATTATATGTACAATATATAATATGTATTTGGTGAAATTTTATATTTTATGTACAGTATATAATATATATTTGGTGTACTTTCATATTTTATGTACAGTATATAGTATATATTAGGTGAAATTTGATTTTTTATGTACATTATATAACAGATATTTGGTGAAATGTGATATTATATGTACAGTATATTATGTTTTTGGTGAAATTTGATATTTTATGTACAGTATATAAGATATATTTGGTGAAATTTTATATTTTATAAACAGTATATATTGTATATTTTGTGTACTTTCATATTTTATGTACAGTGTATAGAATATATTTGGTGACATTTGATATTTTATGTACAGTATGTAATATAAATTTGTTGAAATTTGATATTTTATGTACAGTATGTAATATATATTTGGTGTATTTTCATATTTTAAGTACAGTATAAAATATATACTTGATGTAGTTTCATATTTTATGTACAGAAAATAATATATATTTGTTGAAATTTGTTATTTTATGTACAGTATATAATATATATTTGGTGAAATTTGATATTATAGGTACAGTATATAATATATATTTGGTGAAATTTGATATTTTTTGAACTGTATATAATATATATTTGGTGAAATTTCATACTTTATGTACAGTATAAAACATATATTTGGTGAAATTTGATATTTTATGTACTGTATATAATATATATTTGGTGTACTTTCATATTTTATGTGCAGTATAAAATATATACTTGATGTACTTTCATATTTTATGTAAGAAAATAATACATATTTGTTGAAATTTGATATTTTATGTACAGTATATAATTTATATTTGGTGCAATTTTCTGTTTTATGTACTCTATATCATATATATTTGGTGTACTTACCAGTTTTATGTACAGTATATAATATATATTTGGTGAAATTTGATATTATAGGTACAGTATATAATATATATTTGGTGAAATTTGATATTTTACTTACAGTATATAATATATATTTGCTGTATTTTCATATTTTATGTACAGTATATAATATATATTTGGTGACATTTGATATTTTATGAACAATATGTAAGATATGTTTGTTGAAATTTGAAATTTTGTGTACAGTATATAATATATATTTGGTGAAATTTGATGTTATAAGTACAGTATATAATATATATTTGGTGAAATTTGATATTTAATGTACAGTATATAATATATATTTGGTGAAATTTGATATTTTATGTACAGTATATAAGATATATTTGGTGAAATTTGATATTTTATATACTATATATATATTTGGTGTACTTTCCTATTTTATGTACATATATAGTATATATTTGGTGAAATTCGATATTTTTTGCACAGTACATAGTAGATATTTGGTGAAATTTGATATTATATGTACAGTATATAGTATACTTTGGGTTAAATTTGATATTTTGTGTACAGTATATAATATATATTTGGTGAAATTTGATATTTTATGTACAGTATATAATATATATTTCGTGAAATTTGATATTTTATATACAGTATGTAATATATATTTGGTGTACTTTCATATTTTATGTACAGTATAAAATATATACCTGATGTACTTTCAAGTTTTATGTGCAGTATATAATAAATATTTGGGGTGCTTACTTATTTTATGTACAGTATATAATACATATTTTGTGAAATTTGATATTTCATCTACTGTATATAAGATATAGTTGGTGAAATTTGATATTTTATCTACAGTATATGATATATAATTGGTGCACTTTCATATTTTACTTGCAGTTTATAACACATATTTGGTGTACTTTCATATTTTATGTACAGTATATAGTATATATTTGTTGACATTTGATATTTTATGTACGGTATATAATATATATTTGTTGAAATTTGATATTTTATGTAAAGTATATAATATATATTTGGTGAAATTTTATATTTTATGTACACTAGATACTATATATTTGGTGTACTTTCATATTTTATGTACAGTACATACTATATATTTGGTGACATTTGATATTATATGTACAATATATAAGATATGTTTGTTGACATTTGATATTTTATGTACAGTATATAATATATATTTGGTGAAATTTGATATTTTATGTACAGTATATAATATATATATGGTGAAATTTGATAATTTAGGTACAGTATAAAAGATATATTTGTTGAAATTTGGTATTTTATGTACAGTATATAATATATATTTGGTGAAATTTGATATTTCACCCACAGTATATAATATATATTTGATGAAATTTGAGATTTTATGTACGGTATATGATATATATTTGGTGTACTTTCATATTTTACTTATAGTATATAATATATATTTGGTGTACTTTGATATTTTATGCACAGTATATAATATATATTGGTGTAGTTTCATACTTTATGTAGAGTATATAGTATATAATTGCTGAAATTTGATATTTTATATACAGTATATAATATGTATTTTGTGTAATCTGATATTATATGTAAAGTATATAATATATATTTGGTGAAATTTTATATTTTATATAAAGTATATAACATATATTTGGTGTAATTTCATATTTTATGTACAGTATATAGTATATATTTGGTGACATTTGATATTTTATGTACAGTATATAATATATATTTGCTGAAATTTGATATTTTATTTACAGTAAATAATATATATTTGGTGAAATTTTATATTTTATGTACAGTGTATAATATATATTTGGTGTACTTTCATATTTTATGTACAGTATATAGTATATAGTTGGTGACATTAAATATTTTATGTACAGTAGATAATATATATTTGTTGAAATTTGACATTTTATATACAGTATATAATATATATTTGGTGAAATTTTATATTTTACTTACAGTATATAATATATATTTGGTGTATTTTCATATTTTATGTACAGTATAAAATATATATATGGTGACATTTGATATTTTATCAACAATATGTAAGATATGTTTGTTGAAATTTGATATTTTATGTACAGTATATAATATATATTTGGTGAAATTTGATATTATAGGTACAGTATATAATATATATTTGGTGAAATTTGATATTTTATGTACGGTATATAATATATATTTGGTGAAATTTGATATTTTATGTACAGTATATAATATATATTTGGTGAAATTTGACATTTTACGGACAGTATATATATATTTGGTGTACTTTCATATTTTATGTACAGTATATAGTATATATTTGGTGAAATTTGATATTTTTTGCACAGTATATAGCAGATATTTGGTGAAATTTGATATTATATGTACAGTATATAATATACTTTGGGTTAAATTTGATATTTTGTCTACATTATATAATATATATTTGGTGAAATTTGATATTTTATGTACAGTATATAATATATACTTGGTGAAATTTGATATTTTATATACAGTATTTAATATATATTTGGTGTACTTTCATATTTTATGTACAGTATAAAATATATTCTTGATGTACTTTAATATTTTATGTACAGCAAATAATACATATTTGTTGTATTTTGATATTTTATATACAGTATATAATATATATTTGGCGAAATTTGATATTAATTGTACAGTATATAATATATATTTGGTGAAATTTGATATTTTATGTGCAGTATATAAAATATATTTGGTGAAATTTGATATTTTATGTACAGTATATAATATATATTTGGTGTACTTTCATATTTTATGTACAGTATAAAATATATACTTGATGTACTTTCAAGTTTTATGTGCAGTATATAATAAATATTTGGGGTTCCTTCATATTTTATGTACAGTATATAATATATATTTTGTGAAATTTAATATTTCATCTACTGTATATAAGATATCGTTGGTGAAATTTGATATTTTATGTACAGTATATGATATATAATTGGTGTACTTTCATATTTTACTTGCAGTATATAATACCTATTTGGTGTACTTTGATATTTTATGTACAGTGCATAATATATAGGTGTAGTTTCATATTTTATGTACAGTATATGGTATATAATTCCTGAAATTTGATATTATATGTACAGTATATGATATGTATTTGGTGTAACTTGATATTATATGTACAATATATAATATGTATTTGGTGAAATTTTATATTTTATGTACAGTATATAATATATGTTTGGTGTACTTTCATATTTTATGTACAGTATATAGTATATATTAGGTGAAATTTGATTTTTTATGTACATTATATAACAGATATTTGGTGAAATGTGATATTATATGTACAGTATATTATGTTTTTGGTGAAATTTGATATTTTATGTACAGTATATAAGATATATTTGGTGAAATTTTATATTTTATAAACAGTATATATTGTATATTTTGTGTACTTTCATATTTTATGTACAGTGTATAGAATATATTTGGTGACATTTGATATTTTATGTACAGTATGTAATATAAATTTGTTGAAATTTGATATTTTATGTACAGTATGTAATATATATTTGGTGTACTTTCATATTTTAAGTACAGTATAAAATATATACTTGATGTAGTTTCATATTTTATGTACAGAATATAATATATATTTGTTGAAATTTGTTATTTTATGTACAGTATATAATATATATTTGGTGAAATTTGATATTATAGGTACAGTATATAATATATATTTGGTGAAATTTGATATTTTTTGAACTGTATATAATATATATTTGGTGAAATTTCATACTTTATGTACAGTATAAAACATATATTTGGTGAAATTTGATATTTTATGTACAGTATATAATATATATTAGGTGTACTTTCATATTTTATGTGCAGTATAAAATATATACTTGATGTACTTTCATATTTTATGTAAGAAAATAATACATATTTGTTGAAATTTGATATTTTATGTACAGTATATAATTTATATTTGGTGCAATTTTATATTTTATGTACTCTATATCATATATATTTGGTGTACTTACCAGTTTTATGTACAGTATATAATATATATTTGGTGAAATTTGATATTATAGGTACAGTATATAATATATATTTGGTGAAATTTGATATTTTACTTACAGTATATAATATATATTTGCTGTATTTTCATATTTTATGTACAGTATATAATATATATTTGGTGACATTTGATATTTTATGAACAATATGTAAGATATGTTTGTTGAAATTTGAAATTTTGTGTACAGTATATAATTTATATTTGGTGAAATTTGATGTTATAAGTACAGTATATAATATATATTTGGTGAAATTTGATATTTTATGTACAGTATATAATATATATTTGGTGAAATTTGATATTTTATGTACAGTATATAAGATATATTTGGTGAAATTTAATATTTTATATACTATATATATATTTGGTGTACTTTCCTATTTTATGTACATATATAGTATATATTTGGTGAAATTCGATATTTTTTGCACAGTACATAGTAGATATTTGGTGAAATTTGATATTATATGTACAGTATATAGTATACTTTGGGTTAAATTTCATATTTTGTGTACAGTATATAATATATATTTGGTGAAATTTGATATTTTATGTACAGTACATAATATATATTTCGTGAAATTTGATATTTTATATACAGTATGTAATATATATTTGGTGTACTTTCATATTTTATGTACAGTATAAAATATATACCTGATGTACTTTCAAGTTTTATGTGCAGTATATAATAAATATTTGGGGTGCTTACTTATTTTATGTACAGTATATAATACATATTTTGTGAAATTTGATATTTCATCTACTGTATATAAGATATAGTTGGTGAAATTTGATATTTTATCTACAGTATATGATATATAATTGGTGTACTTTCATATTTTACTTGCAGTTTATAACACATATTTGGTGTACTTTCATATTTTATGTACAGTATATAGTATATATTTGTTGACATTTGATATTTTATGTACGGTATATAATATATATTTGTTGAAATTTGATATTTTATGTAAAGTATATAATATATATTTGGTGAAATTTTATATTTTATGTACACTAGATACTATATATTTGGTGTACTTTCATATTTTATGTACAGTACATAGTATATATTTGGTGACATTTGATATTTTATATACAATATATAAGATATGTTTGTTGAAATTTGATATTTTATGTAGAGTATATAATATATATTTGGTGAAATTTGATATTTTATGTACAGTATATAATATATATTTGGTGAAATTTGATAATTTAGGTACAGTATAAAAGATATATTTGTTGAAATTTGATATTTTATGTACAGTATATAATATATATTTGGTGAAATTTGATATTTCACCCACAGTATATAATATATATTTGATGAAATTTGAGATTTTATGTACGGTATATGATATATATTTGGTGTACTTTCATATTTTACTTATAGTATATAATATATATTTGGTGTACTTTGATATTTTATGCACAGTATATAATATATATTGGTGTAGTTTCATACTTTATGTAGAGTATATAGTATATAATTGCTGAAATTTGATATTTTATATACAGTATATAATATGTATTTTGTGTAATCTGATATTATATTTAAAGTATATAATATATATTTGGTGAAATTTTATATTTTATATAAAGTATATAACATATATTTGGTGTAATTTCATATTTTATGTACAGTATATAGTATATATTTGGTGACATTTGATATTTTATGTACAGTATATAATATATATTTGCTGAAATTTGATATTTTATTTACAGTAAATAATATATATTTGGTGAAATTTTATATTTTATGTACAGTGTATAATATATATTTGGTGTCCTTTCATATTTTATGTACAGTATATAGTATATAGTTGGTGACATTAAATATTTTATGTACAGTAGATAATATATATTTGTTGAAATTTGACATTTTATATACAGTATATAATATATATTTGGTGAAATTTTATATTTTACTTACAGTATATAATATATATTTGGTGTATTTTCATATTTTATGTACAGTATAAAATATATATATGGTGACATTTGATATTTTATCAACAATATGTAAGATATGTTTGTTGAAATTTGATATTTTATGTACAGTATATAATATATATTTGGTGAAATTTGATATTATAGGTACAGTATATAATATATATTTGGTGAAATTTGATATTTTATGTACGGTATATAATATATATTTGGTGAAATTTGATATTTTATGTACAGTATATAATATATATTTGGTGAAATTTGACATTTTACGGACAGTATATATATATTTGGTGTACTTTCATATTTTATGTACAGTATATAGTATATATTTGGTGAAATTTGATATTTTTTGCACAGTATATAGCAGATATTTGGTGAAATTTGATATTATATGTACAGTATATAATATACTTTGGGTTAAATTTGATATTTTGTCTACATTATATAATATATATTTGGTGAAATTTGATATTTTATGTACAGTATGTAATATATACTTGGTGAAATTTGATATTTTATATACAGTATTTAATATATATTTGGTGTACTTTCATATTTTATGTACAGTATAAAATATATTCTTGATGTACTTTAATATTTTATGTACAGCAAATAATACATATTTGTTGTATTTTGATATTTTATATACAGTATATAATATATATTTGGCGAAATTTGATATTAATTGTACAGTATATAATATATATTTGGTGAAATTTGATATTTTATGTGCAGTATATAAAATATATTTGGTGAAATTTGATATTTTATGTACAGTATATAATATATATTTGGTGTACTTTCATATTTTATGTACAGTATAAAATATATACTTGATGTACTTTCAAGTTTTATGTGCAGTATATAATAAATATTTGGGGTTCCTTCATATTTTATGTACAGTATATAATATATATTTTGTGAAATTTAATATTTCATCTACTGTATATAAGATATCGTTGGTGAAATTTGATATTTTATGTACAGTATATGATATATAATTGGTGTACTTTCATATTTTACTTGCAGTATATAATACCTATTTGGTGTACTTTGATATTTTATGTACAGTGCATAATATATAGGTGTAGTTTCATATTTTATGTACAGTATATGGTATATAATTCCTGAAATTTGATATTATATGTACAGTATATGATATGTATTTGGTGTAACTTGATATTATATGTACAATATATAATATGTATTTGGTGAAATTTTATATTTTATGTACAGTATATAATATATGTTTGGTGTACTTTCATATTTTATGTACAGTATATAGTATATATTAGGTGAAATTTGATTTTTTATGTACATTATATAACAGATATTTGGTGAAATGTGATATTATATGTACAGTATATTATGTTTTTGGTGAAATTTGATATTTTATGTACAGTATATAAGATATATTTGGTGAAATTTTATATTTTATAAACAGTATATATTGTATATTTTGTGTACTTTCATATTTTATGTACAGTGTATAGAATATATTTGGTGACATTTGATATTTTATGTACAGTATGTAATATAAATTTGTTGAAATTTGATATTTTATGTACAGTATGTAATATATATTTGGTGTACTTTCATATTTTAAGTACAGTATAAAATATATACTTGATGTAGTTTCATATTTTATGTACAGAATATAATATATATTTGTTGAAATTTGTTATTTTATGTACAGTATATAATATATATTTGGTGAAATTTGATATTATAGGTACAGTATATAATATATATTTGGTGAAATTTGATATTTTTTGAACTGTATATAATATATATTTGGTGAAATTTCATACTTTATGTACAGTATAAAACATATATTTGGTGAAATTTGATATTTTATGTACAGTATATAATATATATTAGGTGTACTTTCATATTTTATGTGCAGTATAAAATATATACTTGATGTACTTTCATATTTTATGTAAGAAAATAATACATATTTGTTGAAATTTGATATTTTATGTACAGTATATAATTTATATTTGGTGCAATTTTATATTTTATGTACTCTATATCATATATATTTGGTGTACTTACCAGTTTTATGTACAGTATATAATATATATTTGGTGAAATTTGATATTATAGGTACAGTATATAATATATATTTGGTGAAATTTGATATTTTACTTACAGTATATAATATATATTTGCTGTATTTTCATATTTTATGTACAGTATATAATATATATTTGGTGACATTTGATATTTTATGAACAATATGTAAGATATGTTTGTTGAAATTTGAAATTTTGTGTACAGTATATAATTTATATTTGGTGAAATTTGATGTTATAAGTACAGTATATAATATATATTTGGTGAAATTTGATATTTTATGTACAGTATATAATATATATTTGGTGAAATTTGATATTTTATGTACAGTATATAAGATATATTTGGTGAAATTTAATATTTTATATACTATATATATATTTGGTGTACTTTCCTATTTTATGTACATATATAGTATATATTTGGTGAAATTCGATATTTTTTGCACAGTACATAGTAGATATTTGGTGAAATTTGATATTATATGTACAGTATATAGTATACTTTGGGTTAAATTTCATATTTTGTGTACAGTATATAATATATATTTGGTGAAATTTGATATTTTATGTACAGTACATAATATATATTTCGTGAAATTTGATATTTTATATACAGTATGTAATATATATTTGGTGTACTTTCATATTTTATGTACAGTATAAAATATATACCTGATGTACTTTCAAGTTTTATGTGCAGTATATAATAAATATTTGGGGTGCTTACTTATTTTATGTACAGTATATAATACATATTTTGTGAAATTTGATATTTCATCTACTGTATATAAGATATAGTTGGTGAAATTTGATATTTTATCTACAGTATATGATATATAATTGGTGTACTTTCATATTTTACTTGCAGTTTATAACACATATTTGGTGTACTTTCATATTTTATGTACAGTATATAGTATATATTTGTTGACATTTGATATTTTATGTACGGTATATAATATATATTTGTTGAAATTTGATATTTTATGTAAAGTATATAATATATATTTGGTGAAATTTTATATTTTATGTACACTAGATACTATATATTTGGTGTACTTTCATATTTTATGTACAGTACATAGTATATATTTGGTGACATTTGATATTTTATGTACAATATATAAGATATGTTTGTTGAAATTTGATATTTTATGTAGAGTATATAATATATATTTGGTGAAATTTGATATTTTATGTACAGTATATAATATATATTTGGTGAAATTTGATAATTTAGGTACAGTATAAAAGATATATTTGTTGAAATTTGATATTTTATGTACAGTATATAATATATATTTGGTGAAATTTGATATTTCACCCCCAGTATATAATATATATTTGATGAAATTTGAGATTTTATGTACGGTATATGATATATATTTGGTGTACTTTCATATTTTACTTATAGTATATAATATATATTTGGTGTACTTTGATATTTTATGCACAGTATATAATATATATTGGTGTAGTTTCATACTTTATGTAGAGTATATAGTATATAATTGCTGAAATTTGATATTTTATATACAGTATATAATATGTATTTTGTGTAATCTGATATTATATTTAAAGTATATAATATATATTTGGTGAAATTTTATATTTTATATAAAGTATATAACATATATTTGGTGTAATTTCATATTTTATGTACAGTATATAGTATATATTTGGTGACATTTGATATTTTATGTACAGTATATAATATATATTTGCTGAAATTTGATATTTTATTTACAGTAAATAATATATATTTGGTGAAATTTTATATTTTATGTACAGTGTATAATATATATTTGGTGTCCTTTCATATTTTATGTACAGTATATGGTATATAGTTGGTGACATTAGATATTTTATGTACAGTAGATAATATATATTTGTTGAAATTTGACATTTTATATACAGTATATAATATATATTTGGTGAAATTTTATATTTTACTTACAGTATATAATATATATTTGGTGTATTTTCATATTTTATGTACAGTATATAATATATATATGGTGACATTTGATATTTTATCAACAATATGTAAGATATGTTTGTTGAAATTTGATATTTTATGTACAGTATATAATATATATTTGGTGAAATTTGATATTATAGGTACAGTATATAATATATATTTGGTGAAATTTGATATTTTATGTACGGTATATAATATATATTTGGTGAAATTTGATATTTTATGTACAGTATATAATATATATTTGGTGAAATTTGACATTTTATGTACAGTATATATATATTTGGTGTACTTTCATATTTTATGTACAGTATATAGTATATATTTGGTGAAATTTGATATTTTTTGCACAGTATATAGCAGATATTTGGTGAAATTTGATATTATATGTACAGTATATAATATACTTTGGGTTAAATTTGATATTTTGTCTACATTATATAATATATATTTGGTGAAATTTGATATTTTATGTACAGTATATAATATATACTTGGTGAAATTTGATAGTTTATATACAGTATTTAATATATATTTGGTGTACTTTCATATTTTATGTACAGTATAAAATATATACTTGATGTACTTTCATATTTTATGTACAGCAAATAATACATATTTGTTGTATTTTGATATTTTATATACAGTATATAATGTATATTTGGTGAAATTTGATATTAATTGTACAGTATATAATATATATTTGGTGAAATTTGATATTTTATGTACAGTATATAAAATATATTTGGTGAAATTTGATATTTTATGTACAGTATATAATATATATTTGGTGTACTTTCATATTTTATGTACAGTATAAAATATATACTTGATGTACTTTCAAGTTTTATGTGCAGTATATAATAAATATTTGGGGTTCCTTCATATTTTATGTACAGTATATAATATATATTTTGTGAAATTTGATATTTCATCTACTGTATATAAGATATCGTTGGTGAAATTTGATATTTTATGTACAGTATATGATATATAATTGGTGTACTTTCATATTTTACTTGTAGTATATAATACCTATTTGGTGTACTTTGATATTTTATGTACAGTGCATAATATATAGGTGTAGTTTCATATTTTATGTACAGTATATGGTATATAATTCCTGAAATTTGATATTATATGTACAGTATATGATATGTATTTGGTGTAATTTGATATTATATGTACAATATATAGTATGTATTTGGTGAAATTTTATATTTTATGTACAGTATATAATATATATTTGGTGTACTTTCATATTTTATGTACAGTATATAGTATATATTAGGTGAAATTTGATTTTTTATGTACATTATATAACAGATATTTGGTGAAATGTGATATTATATGTACAGTATATTATGTTTTTGGTGAAATTTGATATTTTATGTACAGTATATAAGATATATTTGGTGAAATTTTATATTTTATAAACAGTATATATTGTATATTTTGTGTACTTTCATATTTTATGTACAGTGTAGAGAATATATTTGGTGACATTTGATATTTTATGTACAGTATGTAATATAAATTTGTTGAAATTTGATATTTTATGTACAGTATGTAATATATATTTGGTGTACTTTCATATTTTAAGTACAGTATAAAATATATACTTGATGTAGTTTCATATTTTATGTACAGAAAATAATATATATTTGTTGAAATTTCTTATTTTATGTACAGTATATAATATATATTTGGTGAAATTTGATATTATAGGTACAGTATATAATATATATTTGGTGAAATTTGATATTTTTTGAACTGTATATAATATATATTTGGTGAAATTTCATACTTTATGTACAGTATAAAACATATATTTGGTGAAATTTGATATTTTATGTACAGTATATAATATATATTTGGTGTACTTTCATATTTTATGTGCAGTATAAAATATATACTTGATGTACTTTCATATTTTATGTAAGAAAATAATACATATTTGTTGAAATTTGATATTTTATGTACAGTATATAATTTATATTTGGTGCAATTTTCTGTTTTATGTACTCTATATCATATATATTTGGTGTACTTCCCAGTTTTATGTACAGTATATAATATATATTTGGTGAAATTTGATATTATAGGTACAGTATATAATATATATTTGGTGAAATTTGATATTTTACTTACAGTATATAATATATATTTGCTGTATTTTCATATTTTATGTACAGTATATAATATATATTTGGTTACATTTGATATTTTATGAACAATATGTAAGATATGTTTGTTGAAATTTGAAATTTTGTGTACAGTATATAATATATATTTGGTGAAATTTGATGTTATAAGTACAGTATATAATATATATTTGGTGAAATTTGATATTTAATGTACAGTATATAATATATATTTGGTGAAATTTGATATTTTATGTACAGTATATAAGATATATTTGGTGAAATTTGATATTTTATATACTATATATATATTTGGTGTACTTTCCTATTTTATGTACATATATAGTATATATTTGGTGAAATTCGATATTTTTTGCACAGTACATAGTAGATATTTGGTGAAATTTGATATTATATGTACAGTATATAGTATACTTTGGGTTAAACTTGATATTTTGTGTACAGTATATAATATATATTTGGTGAAATTTGATATTTTATGTACAGTATATAATATATATTTCGTGAAATTTGATATTTTATATACAGTATGTAATATATATTTGGTGTACTTTCATATTTTATGTACAGTATAAAATATATACTTGATGTACTTTCATATTTTATGTACAGCAAATAATACATATTTGTTGAAATTTGATATTTTATATACAGTATATAATATATATTTGGCGAAATTTGATATTAATTGTACACTATATAATATATATTTGGTGAAATTTGATATTTTATGTACAGTATATAAAATATATTTGGTGAAATTTGATATTTTATGTACAGTATATAATATATATTTGGTGTACTTTCATATTTTATGTACAGTATAAAATATATACCTGATGTACTTTCAAGTTTTATGTGCATTATATAATAAGTATTTGGGGTACCTTCATAGTTTATGTACAGTATATAATATATATTTTGTGAAATTTGATATTTCATCTACTGTATATAAGATATAGTTGTTGAAATTTGATATTTTATGTACAGCATATGATATATAATTGGTGTACTTTCATATTTTACTTGCAGTATATAATACATATTTGGTGTACTTTGATATTTTATGTACAGTGCATAATATATAGGTGTAGTTTCATATTTTATGTACAGTATATGGTATATAATTCCTGAAATTTGATATTATATGTACAGTATATGATATGTATTTGGTGTAATTTGATATTATATGTACAATATATAATATGTATTTGGTGAAATTTTATATTTTATGTACAGTATATAATATATATTTGGTGTACTTTCATATTTTATGTACAGTATATTGTATATATTAGGTGAAATTTGATTTTTTATGTACATTATATAACAGATATTTGGTGAAATGTGATATTATATGTACAGTATATTATGTTTTTGGTGAAATTTGATATTTTATGTACAGTATATAAGATATATTTGGTGAAATTTTATATTTTATAAACAGTATATATTGTATATTTTGTGTACTTTCATATTTTATGTACAGTGTATAGAATATATTTGGTGACATTTGATATTTTATGTACAGTATGTAATATAAATTTGTTGAAATTTGATATTTTATGTACAGTATGTAATATATATTTGGTGTATTTTCATATTTTAAGTACAGTATAAAATATATACTTGATGTAGTTTCATATTTTATGTACAGAAAATAATATATATTTGTTGAAATTTGTTATTTTATGTACAGTATATAATATATATTTGGTGAAATTTGATATTATAGGTACAGTATATAATATATATTTGGTGAAATTTGATATTTTTTGAACTGTATATAATATATATTTGGTGAAATTTCATACTTTATGTACAGTATAAAACATATATTTGGTGAAATTTGATATTTTATGTACTGTATATAATATATATTTGGTGTACTTTCATATTTTATGTGCAGTATAAAATATATACTTGATGTACTTTCATATTTTATGTAAGAAAATAATACATATTTGTTGAAATTTGATATTTTATGTACAGTATATAATTTATATTTGGTGCAATTTTCTGTTTTATGTACTCTATATCATATATATTTGGTGTACTTACCAGTTTTATGTACAGTATATAATATATATTTGGTGAAATTTGATATTATAGGTACAGTATATAATATATATTTGGTGAAATTTGATATTTTACTTACAGTATATAATATATATTTGCTGTATTTTCATATTTTATGTACAGTATATAATATATATTTGGTGACATTTGATATTTTATGAACAATATGTAAGATATGTTTGTTGAAATTTGAAATTTTGTGTACAGTATATAATATATTTTTGGTGAAATTTGATGTTATAAGTACAGTATATAATATATATTTGGTGAAATTTGATATTTAATGTACAGTATATAATATATATTTGGTGAAATTTGATATTTTATGTACAGTATATAAGATATATTTGGTGAAATTTGATATTTTATGTACAGTATATAAGATATATTTGGTGAAATTTGATATTTTATATACTATATATATATTTGGTGTACTTTCCTATTTTATGTACATATATAGTATATATTTGGTGAAATTCGATATTTTTTGCACAGTACATAGTAGATATTTGGTGAAATTTGATATTATATGTACAGTATATAGTATACTTTGGGTTAAATTTGATATTTTGTGTACAGTATATAATATGTATTTGGTGAAATTTGATATTTTATGTACAGTATATAATATATATTTCGTGAAATTTGATATTTTATATACAGTATGTAATATATATTTGGTGTACTTTCATATTTTATGTACAGTATAAAATATGTACCTGATGTACTTTCAAGTTTTATGTGCAGTATATAATAAATATTTGGGGTGCTTACTTATTTTATGTACAGTATATAATACATATTTTGTGAAATTTGATATTTCATCTACTGTATATAAGATATAGTTGGTGAAATTTGATATTTTATCTACAGTATATGATATATAATTGGTGTACTTTCATATTTTACTTGTAGTATATAATACCTATTTGGTGTACTTTGATATTTTATGTACAGTGCATAATATATAGGTGTAGTTTCATATTTTATGTACAGTATATGGTATATAATTCCTGAAATTTGATATTATATGTACAGTATATGATATGTATTTGGTGTAATTTGATATTATATGTACAATATATAATATGTATTTGGTGAAATTTTATATTTTATGTACAGTATGTAATATATATTTGGTGTACTTTCATATTTTATGTACAGTATATAGTATATATTAGGTGAAATTTGATTTTTTATGTACATTATATAACAGATATTTGGTGAAATGTGATATTATATGTACAGTATATTATGTTTTTGGTGAAATTTGATATTTTATGTACAGTATATAAGATATATTTGGTGAAATTTTATATTTTATAAACAGTATATATTGTATATTTTGTGTACTTTCATATTTTATGTACAGTGTATAGAATATATTTGGTGACATTTGATATTTTATGTACAGTATGTAATATAAATTTGTTGAAATTTGATATTTTATGTACAGTATGTAATATATATTTGGTGTACTTTCATATTTTAAGTACAGTATAAAATATATACTTGATGTAGTTTCATATTTTATGTACAGAAAATAATATATATTTGTTGAAATTTGTTATTTTATGTACAGTATATAATATATATTTGGTGAAATTTGATATTATAGGTACAGTATATAATATATATTTGGTGAAATTTGATATTTTTTGAACTGTATATAATATATATTTGGTGAAATTTCATACTTTATGTACAGTATAAAACATATATTTGGTGAAATTTGATATTTTATGTACAGTATATAATATATATTTGGTGTACTTTCATATTTTATGTGCAGTATAAAATATATACTTGATGTACTTTCATATTTTATGTAAGAAAATAATACATATTTGTTGAAATTTGATATTTTATGTACAGTATATAATTTATATTTGGTGCAATTTTATATTTTATGTACTCTATATCATATATATTTGGTGTATTTACCAGTTTTATGTACAGTATATAATATATATTTGGTGAAATTTGATATTATAGGTACAGTATATAATATATATTTGGTGAAATTTGATATTTTACTTACAGTAAAATATATATTTGCTGTATTTTCATATTTTATGTACAGTATATAATATATATTTGGTGACATTTGATATTTTATGAACAATATGTAAGATATGTTTGTTGAAATTTGAAATTTTGTGTACAGTATATAATATATATTTGGTGAAATTTGATGTTATAAGTACAGTATATAATATATATTTGGTGAAATTTGATATTTAATGTACAGTATATAATATATATTTGGTGAAATTTGATATTTTATGTACAGTTTATAAGATATATTTGGTGAAATTTGATATTTTATATACTATATATATATTTGGTGTACTTTCCTATTTTATGTACATATATAGTATATATTTGGTGAAATTCGATATTTTTTGCACAGTACATAGTAGATATTTGGTGAAATTTGATATTATATGTACAGTATATAGTATACTTTTGGTTAAATTTGATATTTTATGTACAGTATATAATATATATTTGGTGTACTTTCATATTTTATGTGCAGTATAAAATATATACTTGATGTACTTTCATATTTTATGTAAGAAAATAATACATATTTGTTGAAATTTGATATTTTATGTACAGTATATAATTTATATTTGGTGCAATTTTATATTTTATGTACTCTATATCATATATATTTGGTGTACTTACCAGTTTTATGTACAGTATATAATATATATTTGGTGAAATTTGATATTATAGGTACAGTATATAATATATATTTGGTGAAATTTGATATTTTACTTACAGTAAAATATATATTTGCTGTATTTTCATATTTTATGTACAGTATATAATATATATTTGGTGACATTTGATATTTTATGAACAATATGTAAGATATGTTTGTTGAAATTTGAAATTTTGTGTACAGTATATAATATATATTTGGTGAAATTTGATGTTATAAGTACAGTATATAATATATATTTGGTGAAATTTGATATTTAATGTACAGTATATAATATATATTTGGTGAAATTTGATATTTTATGTACAGTTTATAAGATATATTTGGTGAAATTTGATATTTTATATACTATATATATATTTGGTGTACTTTCCTATTTTATGTACATATATAGTATATATTTGGTGAAATTCGATATTTTTTGCACAGTACATAGTAGATATTTGGTGAAATTTGATATTATATGTACAGTATATAGTATACTTTTGGTTAAATTTGATATTTTGTGTACAGTATATAATATATATTTGGTGAAATTTGATATTTTATGTACAGTATATAATATATATTTCGTGAAATTTGATATTTTATATACAGTATGTAATATATATTTGGTGTACTTTCATATTTTATGTACAGTATAAAATATATACCTGATGTACTTTCAAGTTTTATGTGCAGTATATAATAAATATTTGGGGTGCTTACTTATTTTATGTACAGTATATAATACATATTTTGTGAAATTTGATATTTCATCTACTGTATATAAGATATCGTTGGTGAAATTTGATATTTTATCTACAGTATATGATATATAATTGGTGTACTTTCATATTTTACTTGCAGTTTATAACACATATTTGGTGTACTTTCATATTTTTTGTACAGTATATAGTATATATTTGTTGACATTTGATATTTTATGTACGGTATATAATATATATTTGTTGAAATTTGATATTTTATGTAAAGTATATAATATATATTGGGTGAAATTTTATATTTTATGTACACTAGATACTATATATTTGGTGTACTTTCATATTTTATGTACAGTACATAGTATATATTTGGTGACATTTGATATTTTATGTACAATATATAAGATATGTTTGTTGAAATTTGATATTTTATGTACAGTATATAATATATATTTGGTGAAATTTGATATTTTATGTACAGTATATAATATATATTTGGTGAAATTTGATAATTTAGGTACAGTATAAAAGATATATTTGGTGAAATTTGATATTTTATGTACAGTATATAATATATATTTGGTGAAATTTGATATTTCACACACAGTATATAATATATATTTGATGAAATTGGAGATTTTATGTACGGTATATGATATATATTTGGTGTACTTTCATATTTTACTTATAGTATATAATATATATTTGGTGTACTTTGATATTTTATGCACAGTATATAATATATATTGGTGTAGTTTCATACTTTATGTAGAGTATATAGTATATAATTGCTGAAATTTGATATTTTATATACAGTATATAATATGTATTTTGTGTAATCTGATATTATATGTAAAGTATATAATATATATTTGGTGAAATTTTATATTTTATATAAAGTATATAACATATATTTGGTGTAATTTCATATTTTATGTACAGTATATAGTATATATTTGGTGACATTTGATATTTTATGTACAGTATATAATATATATTTGCTGAAATTTGATATTTTATTTACAGTAAATAATATATATTTGGTGAAATTTTATATTTTATGTACAGTGTATAATATATATTTGGTGTACTTTCATATTTTATGTACAGTATATAGTATATAGTTGGTGACATTAGATATTTTATGTACAGTAGATAATATATATTTGTTGAAATTTGACATTTTATATACAGTATATAATATATATTTGGTGAAATTTTATATTTTACTTACAGTATATAATATATATTTGATGTATTTTCATATTTTATGTGCAGTATATAATATATATATGGAGACATTTGATATTTTATCAACAATATGTAAGATATGTTTGTTGAAATTTGATATTTTATGTACAGTATATAATATATATTTGGCCAAATTTGATATTAATTGTACAGTGTATAATATATATTTGGTGAAATTTGATATTTTATGTACAGTATATAAAATATATTTGGTGAAATTTGGTATTTTATGTACAGTATATAATATATATTTGGTGTACTTTCATATTTTATGTACAGTATAAAATATATACTTGATGTACTTTCAAGTTTTATGTGCAGTATATAATAAATATTTGGGGTTCCTTCATATTTTATGTACAGTATATAATATATATTTTGTGAAATTTGATATTTCATCTTCTGTATATAAGATATCGTTGGTGAAATTTGATATTTTATGTACAGTATATGATATATAATTGGTGTACTTTCATATTTTACTTGCAGTATATAATACCTATTTGGTGTACTTTGATATTTTATGTACAGTGCATAATATATAGGTGTAGTTTCATATTTTATGTACAGTATATGGTATATAATTCCTGAAATTTGATATTATATGTACAGTATATGATATGTATTTGGTGTAATTTGATATTATATGTACAATATATAATATGTATTTGGTGAAATTTTATATTTTATGTACAGTATATAATATATATTTGGTGTACTTTCATATTTTATGTACAGTATATAGTATATATTAGGTGAAATTTGATTTTTTATGTACATTATATAACAGATATTTGGTGAAATGTGATATTATATGTACAGTATATTATGTTTTTGGTGAAATTTGATATTTTATGTACAGTATATAAGATATATTTGGTGAAATTTTATATTTTATAAACAGTATATATTGTATATTTTGTGTACTTTCATATTTTATGTACAGTGTATAGAATATATTTGGTGACATTTGATATTTTATGTACAGTATGTAATATAAATTTGTTGAAATTTGATATTTTATCTACAGTATGTAATATATATTTGGTGTACTTTCATATTTTAAGTACAGTATAAAATATATACTTGATGTAGTTTCATATTTTATGTACAGAAAATAATATATATTTGTTGAAATTTCTTATTTTATGTACAGTATATAATATATATTTGGTGAAATTTGATATTATAGGTACAGTATATAATATATATTTGGTGAAATTTGATATTTTTTGAACTGTATATAATATATATTTGGTGAAATTTCATACTTTATGTACAGTATAAAACATATATTTGGTGAAATTTGATATTTTATGTACAGTATATAATATATATTTGGTGTACTTTCATATTTTATGTGCAGTATAAAATATATACTTCATGTACTTTCATATTTTATGTAAGAAAATAATACATATTTGTTGAAATTTGATATTTTATGTACAGTATATAATTGATATTTGGTGCAATTTTATGTTTTATGTACTCTATATCATATATATTTGGTGTACTTACCAGTTTTATGTACAGTATATAATATATATTTGGTGAAATTTGATATTTTATGTACAGTATATTATATATATTTGTTGAAATTTGATATTTTATATACAGTAAGTAATATATATTTGGTGTACTTTCATATTTTATGTACAGTATAAAATACATACTTGATGTAGTTTCATATTTTATGTACAGTAAATAATACATATTTTTTGAAATTTAATATTTTATGTACAGTATATAGTATATATTTGGTGACATTTGATATTTTATGTACAGTATGTAATATAAATTTGTTGAAATTTGATATTTTATGTACAGTATGTAATATATCTTTGGTGTACTTTCATATTTTATGTAGAGTATAAAATATATACTTGATGTACTTTCAAGTTTTATGGACAGAATACAATATATATTTGGTGTACTTTCATATTATATATACAGTATATAATATATATTTTGTGAATTTGGATATTTCATGTACGGTATGTTAGACATAATTGGTGAAATTTGATATTTTCTGTACAGTAGATGATATATTACTTGTGTACTTTCATCTTTTACTTGCAGTATATAATACATATTTGGTGTACTTTGATGTTTTATGTACAGTATATAATATATATTTGGTGAAATTTGATATTTTACATACGGTATATAATATATATTTGGTGAAATTTGAGATTTTATGTACAGTATATGATATATATTTGGTGTACTTTCATATTTCACTTACAGTATATAATATATCTTTGGTGTACTTTGATATTTTATGTACAGCATATAATATATATTGGTGTATTTTCATATTTTATGTAGAGTATATAGTATATAATTGCTGAAATTTGATATTTTATGTACAGTATATAATATGTATTTTGTGTAATTTGATATTATATGTACAGTATATAATATATATTTGGTGAAATTTGATATTTTACACACAGTATATAATATATATTTGGTGAAATTTGAGATTTTATGTACGGTATATGATATATATTTGGTGTAATTTCATATTTTACTTACAGTATATAATATATATTTGGTGTACTTTGCTATTTTATGTACAGTATATAATATATATTGGTGTAGTTTCATATTTTATGTAGAGTATATAATACATATTTGGTGAAATTTGGTATTTTATATACAGTATGTAATATATATTTGGTGTACTTTCATATTATATGTACAGTATAAAATATATAATTCTACTTTCATATTTTATGTACAGTAATTAATACATATTTGTTGAAATTTGATATTTTATATACAGTATATAATATATATTTGGTGAAATTTCATATTATATTTACAGTATATAATATATATTTGGTGAAATTTCTTATTTTATGTACAGTATATAATATATATTTGGTGAAATTTGAGATTTTATGTACAGTATGTGATATATATTTGGTGTACTTTCATATTTTACTTACAGTATATAATATATACTTGGTGTACTTTGATATTTTATGTACAGTATATAATATATATTGGTGTAGTTTCATATTTTATGTAGAGTATATAGTATATAATTGCTGAAATTTGATATTTTATATACAGTATATAATATGTATTTTGTGTAATCTGATATTATATGTAAAGTATATAATATATATTTGGTGAAATTTTATATTTTATATACAGTATATAACATATATTTGGTGTAATTTCATATTTTATATATGGTTTATAGTATATATTTCGTGACATTTGATATTTTATGTACAGTATATAATATATATTTGTTGAAATTTGATATTTTATGTACAGTATATAATATATATTTGCTGAAATTTTATATTTTATGTACAGTGTATAATATATATTTGGTGTACTTTCATATTTTATGTACAGTATATAGTATATATTTGGTGACATTTCATATTTTATGAACAATAGGTAAGATATGTTTGTTGAAATTTGATATTTTATGTACAGTATATAATATATATTGGGTGAAGTTTGATATTATAGGTACAGTATATAATATATATTTGGTGAAATTTGATATTTTATGTACAGTATATAATATATATTTGGTGAAATTTGATATTTTATGTACGGTACATAATATATATTTGGTGTACTTTCATATTTTATGTACAGTATATAGTATATATCTGGTGAAATTTGATATTTTTTGCACAGTATATAGCAGACATTTGGTGAAATTTGATATTATATGTACAGTATATAATATACTTTGGGTTAAATTTGATATTTTGTGTACAGTATATAATATATATTTGGTGAAATTTGATATTTTATGTACAGTATATAATATATATTTGGTGAAATTTGATATTTTATATACAGTATCTAATATATATTTGGTGTACTTTCATATTTTATGTACAGTATAAAATATATACTTGATGTACTTTCATATTTTATGCACAGCAAATAATACATATTTGTTGAAATTTGATATTTTATATACAGTATATAATATATATTTGGCGAAATTTGATATTAATTGTACAGTATATAATATATATTTGGTGAAATTTGATATTTTATGTACAGTATATAAAATATATTTGGTGAAATTTGATATTTTATGTACAGTATATAGTATATATTTGTTGACATTTGATATTTTATGTACGGTATATAATATATATTTGTTGAAATTTGATATTTTATGTAAAGTATATAATATATATTTGGTGAAATTTTATATTTTATGTACACTAGATACTATATATGTGGTGTACTTTCATATTTTATGTAGAGTATATAGTATATATTTGGTGACATTTGATATTTTATGTACAATATATAAGATATGTTTGTTGAAATTTGATATTTTATGTACAGTATATAATGTATATTTGGTGAAATTTGATATTTTATGTACAGTATATAATATATATTTGGTGAAATTTGATAATTTAGGTACAGTATAAAAGATATATTTGGTGAAATTTGATATTTTATGTACAGTATATAATATATATTTGGTGAAATTTGATATTTCACCCACAGTATATAATATATATTTGATGAAATTTGAGATTTTATGTACGGTATATGATATATATTTGGTGTACTTTCATATTTTACTTATAGTATATAATATATGTTTGGTGTACTTTGATATTTTATGCACAGTATATAATATATATTGGTGTAGTTTCATACTTTATGTAGAGTATATAGTATATAATTGCTGAAATTTGATATTTTATATACAGTATATAATATGTATTTTGTGTAATCTGATATTATATGTAAAGTATATAATATATATTTGGTGAAATTTTATATTTTATATAAAGTATATAACATATATTTGGTGTAATTTCATATTTTATGTACAGTACATAGTATATATTTGGTGACATTTGATTTTTTATGTACAGTATATAATATATATTTGCTGAAATTTGATATTTTATTTACAGTAAATAATATATATTTGGTGAAATTTTATATTTTATGTACAGTGTATAATATATATTTGGTGTACTTTCATATTTTATGTACAGTATATAGTCTATAGTTGGTGACATTAGATATTTTATGTACAGTAGGTAATATATATTTGTTGAAATTTGACATTTTATATACAGTATATAATATATATTTGGTGAAATTTTATATTTTACTTACAGTATATAATATATATTTGGTGTATTTTCATATTTTATGTACAGTCTATAATATATATATGGTGACATTTGATATTTTATCAACAATATGTAAGGTATGTTTGTTGAAATTTGATATTTTATGTACAGTATATAATATATATTTGGTGAAATTTGATATTATAGGTACAGTATATAATATATATTTGGTGAAATTTGATATTTTATGTACGGTATATAATATATATTTGGTGAAATTTGATATTTTATGTACAGTATATAATATATATTTGGTGAAATTTGACATTTTATGTACAGTATATATATATTTGGTGTACTTTCATATTTTATGTACAGTATATAGTATATATTTGGTGAAATTTGATATTTTTTGCACAGTATATAGCAGATATTTGGTGAAATTTGATATTATATGTACAGTATATAATATACTTTGGGTTAAATTTGATATTTTGTCTACATTATATAATATATATTTGGTGAAATTTGATATTTTATGTACAGTATATAATATATACTTGGTGAAATTTGATATTTTATATACAGTATTTAATATATATTTGGTGTACTTTCATATTTTATGTACAGTATAAAATATATTCTTGATGTACTTTCATATTTTATGTACAGCAAATAATACATATTTGTTGTATTTTGATATTTTATATACAGTATATAATATATATTTGGCGAAATTTGATATTAATTGTACAGTATATAATGTATATTTGGTGAAATTTGATATTTTATGTGCAGTATATAAAATATATTTGGTGAAATTTGATATTTTATGTACAGTATATAATATATATTTGGTGTACTTTCATATTTTATGTACAGTATAAAATATATACTTGATGTACTTTCAAGTTTTATGTGCAGTATATAATAAATATTTGGGGTTCCTTCATATTTTATGTACAGTATATAATATATATTTTGTGAAATTTGATATTTCATCTACTGTATATAAGATATCGTTGGTGAAATTTGATATTTTATGTACAGTATATGATATATAATTGGTGTACTTTCATATTTTACTTGCAGTATATAATACCTATTTGGTGTACTTTGATATTTTATGTACAGTGCATAATATATAGGTGTAGTTTCATATTTTATGTACAGTATATGGTATATAATTCCTGAAATTTGATATTATATGTACAGTATATGATATGTATTTGGTGTAATTTGATATTATATGTACAATATATAATATGTATTTGGTGAAATTTTATATTTTATGTACAGTATATAATATATATTTGGTGTACTTTCATATTTTATGTACAGTATATAGTATATATTAGGTGAAATTTGATTTTTTATGTACATTATATAACAGATATTTGGTGAAATGTGATATTATATGTACAGTATATTATGTTTTTGGTGAAATTTGATATTTTATGTACAGTATATAAGATATATTTGGTGAAATTTTATATTTTATAAACAGTATATATTGTATATTTTGTGTACTTTCATATTTTATGTACAGTGTAGAGAATATATTTGGTGACATTTGATATTTTATGTACAGTATGTAATATAAATTTGTTGAAATTTGATATTTTATGTACAGTATGTAATATATATTTGGTGTACTTTCATATTTTAAGTATAGTATAAAATATATACTTGATGTAGTTTCATATTTTATGTACAGAAAATAATATATATTTGTTGAAATTTCTTATTTTATGTACAGTATATAATATATATTTGGTGAAATTTGATATTATAGGTACAGTATATAATATATATTTGGTGAAATTTGATATTTTTTGAACTGTATATAATATATATTTGGTGAAATTTCATACTTTATGTACAGTATAAAACATATATTTGGTGAAATTTGATATTTTATGTACAGTATATAATATATATTTGGTGTACTTTCATATTTTATGTGCAGTATAAAATATATACTTGATGTACTTTCATATTTTATGTAAGAAAATAATATATATTTGTTGAAATTTAATATTTTATGTACAGTATATAATTTATATTTGGTGCAATTTTATGTTTTATGTACTCTATATCATATATATTTGGTGTACTTACCAGTTTTATGTACAGTATATAATATATATTTGGTGAAATTTGATATTTTATGTACAGTATATTATATATATTTGGTGAAATTTGATATTTTATATACAGTAAGTAATATATACTTGGTGTACTTTCATATTTTATGTACAGTATAAAATACATACTTGATGTAGTTTCATATTTTATGTACAGTAAATAATACATATTTTTTGAAATTTAATATTTTATGTACAGTATATAGTATATATTTGGTGACATTTGATATTTTATGTACAGTATGTAATATAAATTTGTTGAAATTTGATATTTTATGTACAGTATATAATATATCTTTGGTGTACTTTCATATTTTATGCAGAGTATAAAATATATACTTGATGTACTTTCAAGTTTTATGGACAGAATACAATATATATTTGGTGTACTTTCATATTTTATATACAGTATATAATATATATTTTGTGAATTTGGATATTTCATGTACTGTATGTTAGACATAATTGGTGAAATTTGATATTTTCTGTACGGTTGATGATATATAACTTGTGTACTTTCATCTTTTACTTGCAGTATATAATACATATTTGGTGTACTTTGATATTTTATGTACAGTATATAATATATATTTGGTGAAATTTGATATTTTACATACGGTATATAATATATATTTGGTGAAATTTGAGATTTTATGTACAGTATATGATATATATTTGGTGTACTTTCATATTTTACTTACAGTATATAATATATCTTTGGTGTACTTTGATATTTTATGTACAGCATATAATATATATTGGTGTATTTTCATATTTTATGTAGAGTATATAGTATATAATTGCTGAAATTTGATATTTTATGTACAGTATATAATATGTATTTTGTGTAATTTGATATTATATGTACAGTATATAATATATATTTGGTGAAATTTGATATTTTACACACAGTATATAATATATATTTGGTGAAATTTGAGATTTTATTTACGGTATATGATATATATTTGGTGTAATTTCATATTTTACTTACAGTATATAATATATATTTGGTGTACTTTGCTATTTTATGTACAGTATATAATATATATTGGTGTAGTTTCATATTTTATGTAGAGTATATAATACATATTTGGTGAAATTTGGTATTTTATATACAGTATGTAATATATATTTGGTGTACTTTCATATTATATGTACAGTATAAAATATATAATTCTACTTTCATATTTGATGTACAGTAATTAATACATATTTGTTGAAATTTGATATTTTATATACAGTATATAATATATATTTGGTGAAATTTCATATTATATTTACAGTATATAATATATATTTGGTGAAATTTCTTATTTTATGTACAGTATATAATATATATTTGGTGAAATTTGAGATTTTATGTACAGTATGTGATATATATTTGGTGTACTTTCATATTTTACTTACAGTATATAATATATACTTGGTGTACTTTGATATTTTATGTACAGTATATAATATATATTGGTGTAGTTTCATATTTTATGTAGAGTATATAGTATATAATTGCTGAAATTTGATATTTTATATACAGTATATAATATGTATTTTGTGTAATCTGATATTATATGTAAAGTATATAATATATATTTGGTGAAATTTTATATTTTATATACAGTATATAACATATATTTGGTGTAATTTCATATTTTATGTACGGTTTATAGTATATATTTCGTGACATTTGATATTTTATGTACAGTATATAATATATATTTGTTGAAATTTGATATTTTATGTACAGTATATAATATATATTTGCTGAAATTTTATATTTTATGTACAGTGTATAATATATATTTGGTGTACTTTCATATTTTATGTACAGTATATAGTATATATTTGGTGACATTTCATATTTTATGAACAATAGGTAAGATATGTTTGTTGAAATTTGATATTTTATGGACAGTATATAATATATATTGGGTGAAGTTTGATATTATAGGTACAGTATATAATATATATTTGGTGAAATTTGATATTTTATGTACAGTATATAATATATATTTGGTGAAATTTGACATTTTATGTACGGTACATAATATATATTTGCTGTACTTTCATATTTTATGTACAGTATATAGTATATATCTGGTGAAATTTGATATTTTTTGCACAGTATATAGCAGATATTTGGTGAAATTTGATATTATATGTACAGTATATAATATACTTTGGGTTAAATTTGATATTTTATGTACAGTATATAATATATATTTGGTGAAATTTGAGATTTTATGTACAGTATGTGATATATATTTGGTGTACTTTCATATTTTACTTACAGTATATAATATATACTTGGTGTACTTTGATATTTTATGTACAGTATATAATATATATTGGTGTAGTTTCATATTTTATGTAGAGTATATAGTATATAATTGCTGAAATTTGATATTTTATATACAGTATGTAATATGTATTTTGTGTAATCTGATATTATGTGTAAAGTATATAATATATATTTGGTGAAATTTTATATTTTATATACAGTATATAACATATATTTGGTGTAATTTCATATTTTATGTACGGTTTATAGTATATATTTCGTGACATTTGATATTTTATGTACAGTATATAATATATATTTGTTGAAATTTGATATTTTATGTACAGTATATAATATATATTTGCTGAAATTTTATATTTTATGTACAGTGTATAATATATATTTGGTGTACTTTCATATTTTATGTACAGTATATAGTATATATTTGGTGACATTTCATATTTTATGAACAATAGGTAAGATATGTTTGTTGAAATTTGATATTTTATGGACAGTATATAATATATATTGGGTGAAGTTTGATATTATAGGTACAGTATATAATATATATTTGGTGAAATTTGATATTTTATGTACAGTATATAATATATATTTGGTGAAATTTGACATTTTATGTACGGTACATAATATATATTTGGTGTACTTTCATATTTTATGTACAGTATATAGTATATATCTGGTGAAATTTGATATTTTTTGCACAGTATATAGCAGATATTTGGTGAAATTTGATATTATATGTACAGTATATAATATACTTTGGGTTAAATTTGATATTTTGTGTACAGTATATAATATATATTTGGTGAAATTTGATATTTTATGTACCGTATATAATATATACTTGGTGAAATTTGATATTTTATATACAGTATTTAATATATATTTGGTGTACTTTCATATTTTATGTACAGTATAAAATACATACTTGATGTACTTTCATATTTTATGTACAGCAAATAATACATATTTGTTGAAATTTGATATTTTATATACAGTATATAATATATATTTGGCGAAATTTGATATTAATTGTACAGTATATAATATATATTTGGTGAAATTTGATATTTTATGTACAGTATATAAAATATATTTGGTGAAATTTGATATTTTATGTACAGTATATAATATATATTTGGTGTACTTTCATATTTTATGTACAGTATAAAATATATACCTGATGTACTTTCAAGTTTTATGTGCAGTATATAATAAATATTTGGGGTGCTTACTTATTTTATGTACAGTATATAATACATATTTTGTGAAATTTGATATTTCATCTACTGTATATAAGATATAGTTGGTGAAATTTGATATTTTATCTACAGTATATGATATATAATTGGTGTACTTTCATATTTTACTTGCAGTTTATAACACATATTTGGTGTACTTTCATATTTTATGTACAGTATATAGTATATATTTGTTGACATTTGATATTTAATGTACGGTATATAATATATATTTGTTGAAATTTGATATTTTATGGAAAGTATATAATATATATTTGGTGAAATTTTATATTTTATGTACACTAGATACTATATATTTGGTGTACTTTCATATTTTATGTACAGTATAAAGTATATATTTGGTGACATTTCATATTTTATGTACAATATATAAGATATGTTTGTTGAAATTTGATATTTTATGTACAGTATATAATATATATTTGGTGAAATTTCATATTTTATGTACAGTATATAATATATATTTGGTGAAATTTGATAATTTAAGTACAGTATAAAAGATATATTTGGTGAAATTTGATATTTTATGTACAGTATATAATATATATTTGGTGAAATTTGATATTTCACCCACAGTATATAATATATATTTGATGAAATTTGAGATTTTATGTACGGTATATGATATATATTTGGTGTACTTTCATATTTTACTTATAGTATATAATATATATTTGGTGTACTTTGATATTTTATGCACAGTATATAATATATATTGGTGTAGTTTCATACTTTATGTAGAGTATATAGTATATAATTGCTGAAATTTGATATTTTATATACAGTATATAATATGTATTTTGTGTAATCTGATATTATATGTAAAGTATATAATATATATTTGGTGAAATTTTATATTTTATATAAAGTATATAACATATATTTGGTGTAATTTCATATTTTATGTACAGTATATAGTATATATTTGGTGACATTTGATATTTTATGTACAGTATATAATATATATTTGCTGAAATTTGATATTTTATTTACAGTAAATAATATATATTTGGTGAAATTTTATATTTTATGAACAGTGTATAATATATATTTGGTGTACTTTCATATTTTATGTACAGTGTATAGTATATAGTTGGTGACATTAAATATTTTATGTACAGTAGAAAATATATATTTGTTGAAATTTGACATTTTATATACAGTATATAATATATATTTGGTGAAATTTTATATTTTACTTACAGTATATAATATATATTTGGTGTATTTTCATATTTTATGTACAGTATATAATATATATATGGTGACATTTGATATTTTATCAACAATATGTAAGATATGTTTGTTGAAATTTGATATTTTATGTACAGTATATAATATATATTTGCTGAAATTTATTATAGGTACAGTATATAATATATATTTGGTGAAATTTGATATTTTATGTACGGTATATAATATATATTTGGTGAAATTTGATATTTTATGTACAGTATATAATATATATTTGGTGAAATTTGACATTTTATGTACAGTATATATATATTTGGTGTACTTTCATATTTTATGTACAGTATATAGTATATATTTGGTGAAATTTGATATTTTTTGCACAGTATATAGCAGATATTTGGTGAAATTTGATATTATATGTACAGTATATAATATACTTTGGGTTAAATTTGATATTTTGTCTACATTATATAATATATATTTGGTGAAATTTGATATTTTATGTACAGTATATAATATATACTTGGTGAAATTTGATATTTTATATACAGTATTTAATATATATTTGGTGTACTTTCATATTTTATGTACAGTATAAAATATATTCTTGATGTACTTTCATATTTTATGTACAGCAAATAATACATATTTGTTGTATTTTGATATTTTATATACAGTATATAATATATATTTGGCGAAATTTGATATTAATTGTACAGTATATAATATATATTTGGTGAAATTTGATATTTTATGTGCAGTATATAAAATATATTTGGTGGAATTTGATATTTTATGTACAGTATATAATATATATTTGGTGTACTTTCATATTTTATGTACAGTATAAAATATATACTTGATGTACTTTCAAGTTTTATGTGCAGTATATAATAAATATTTGGGGTTCCTTCATATTTTATGTACAGTATATAATATATATTTTGTGAAATTTAATATTTCATCTACTGTATACAAGATATCGTTGGTGAAATTTGATATTTTATGTACAGTATATGATATATAATTGGTGTACTCTCATATTTTCCTTGCAGTATATAATACCTATTTGGTGTACTTTGATATTTTATGTACAGTGCATAATATATAGGTGTAGTTTCATATTTTATGTACAGTATATGGTATATAATTCCTGAAATTTGATATTATATGTACAGTATATGATATGTATTTGGTGTAATTTGATATTATATGTACAATATATAATATGTATTTGGTGAAATTTTATATTTTATGTACAGTATATAATATATATTTGGTGTACTTTCATATTTTATGTACAGTATATAGTATATATTAGGTGAAATTTGATTTTTTATGTACATTATATAACAGATATTTGGTGAAATGTGATATTATATGTACAGTATATTATGTTTTTGGTGAAATTTGATATTTTATGTACAGTATATAAGATATATTTGGTGAAATTTTATATTTTATAAACAGTATATATTGTATATTTTGTGTACTTTCATATTTTATGTACAGTGTATAGAATATATTTGGTGACATTTGATATTTTATGTACAGTATGTAATATAAATTTGTTGAAATTTGATATTTTATGTACAGTATGTAATATATATTTGGAGTACTTTCATATTTTACTTACAGTATATAATATATATTTGGTGTACTTTGCTATTTTATGTACAGTATATAATATATATTGGTGTAGTTTCATATTTTATGTAGAGTATATAATACATATTTGGTGAAATTTGGTATTTTATATACAGTATGTAATATATATTTGGTGTACTTTCATATTATATGTACAGTATAAAATATATAATTCTTCTTTCATATTTTATGTACAGTAATTAATACATATTTGTTGAAATTTGATATTTTATATACAGTATATAATATATATTTGGTGAAATTTCATATTATATTTACAGTATATAATATATATTTGGTGAAATTTCTTATTTTATGTACAGTATATAATATATATTTGGTGAAATTTGAGATTTTATGTACAGTATGTGATATATATTTGGTGTACTTTCATATTTTACTTACAGTATATAATATATACTTGGTGTACTTTGATATTTTATGTACAGTATATAATATATATTGGTGTAGTTTCATATTTTATGTAGAGTATATAGTATATAATTGCTCAAATTTGATATTTTATATACAGTATATAATATGTATTTTGTGTAATCTGATATTATATGTAAAGTATATAATATATATTTGGTGAAATTTTATATTTTATATACAGTATATAACATATATTTGGTGTAATTTCATATTTTATGTACGGTTTATAGTATATATTTCGTGACATTTGATATTTTATGTACAGTATATAATATATATTTGTTGAAATTTGATATTTTATGTACAGTATATAATATATATTTGCTGAAATTTTATATTTTATGTACAGTGTATAATATATATTTGGTGTACTTTCATATTTTATGTACTGTATATAGTATATATTTGGTGACATTTCATATTTTATGAACAATAGGTAAGATATGTTTGTTGAAATTTGATATTTTATGGACAGTATATAATATATATTTGGTGAAGTTTGATATTATAGGTACTGTATATAATATATATTTGGTGAAATTTGATATTTTATGTACAGTATATAATATATATTTGGTGAAATTTGATATTTTATGTACGGTACATAATATATATTTGGTGTACTTTCATATTTTATGTACAGTATATAGTATATATCTGGTGAAATTTGATATTTTTTGCACAGTATATAGCAGATATTTGGTGAAATTTGATATTATATGTACAGTATATAATATGCTTTGGGTTAAATTTGATATTTTGTGTACAGTATATAATATATATTTGGTGAAATTTGATATTTTATGTACAGTATATAATATATATTTGGTGAAATTTGATATTTTATATACAGTATCTAATATATATTTGGTGTACTTTCATATTTTATGTACAGTATAAAATATATACTTGATGTACTTTCATATTTTATGTACAGCAAATAATACATATTTGTTGAAATTTGATATTTTATATACAGTATATAATATATATTTGGCGAAATTTGATATTAATTGTACAGTATATAATATATATTTGGTGAAATTTGATATTTTATGTACAGTATATAAAATATATTTGGTGAAATTTGATATTTTATGTACAGTATATAATATATATTTGGTGTACTTTCATATTTTATGTACAGTATAAAATATATACCTGATGTACTTTCAAGTTTTATGTGCAGTATATAATAAATATTTGGGGTGCTTACTTATTTTATGTACAGTATATAATACATATTTTGTGAAATTTGATATTTCATCTACTGTATATAAGATATAGTTGGTGAAATTTGATATTTTATCTACAGTATATGATATATAATTGGTGTACTTTCATATTTTACTTGCAGTTTATAACACATATTTGGTGTACTTTCATATTTTATGTACAGTATATAGTATATATTTGTTGACATTTGATATTTTATGTACGGTATATAATATATATTTGTTGAAATTTGATATTTTATGTAAAGTATATAATATATATTTGGTGAAATTTTATATTTTATGTACACTAGATACTATATATTTGGTGTACTTTCATATTTTATGTACAGTATATAGTATATATTTGGTGACATTTGATATTTTATGTACAATATATAAGATATGTTTGTTGAAATTTGATATTTTATGTACAGTATATAATATATATTTGGTGAAATTTCATATTTTATGTACAGTATATAATATATATTTGGTGAAATTTGATAATTTAAGTACAGTATAAAAGATATATTTGGTGAAATTTGATATTTTATGTACAGTATATAATATATATTTGGTGAAATTTGATATTTCACCCACAGTATATAATATATATTTGATGAAATTTGAGATTTTATGTACGGTATATGATATATATTTGGTGTACTTTCATATTTTACTTATAGTATATAATATATATTTGGTGTACTTTGATATTTTATGCACAGTATATAATATATATTGGTGTAGTTTCATACTTTATGTAGAGTATATAGTATATAATTGCTGAAATTTGATATTTTATATACAGTATATAATATGTGTTTTGTGTAATCTGATATTATATGTAAAGTATATAATATATATTTGGTGAAATTTTATATTTTATATAAAGTATATAACATATATTTGGTGTAATTTCATATTTTATGTACAGTATATAGTATATATTTGGTGACATTTGATATTTTATGTAAAGTATATAATATATATTTGCTGAAATTTGATATTTTATTTACAGTAAATAATATATATTTGGTGAAATTTTATATTTTATGAACAGTGTATAATATATATTTGGTGTACTTTCATATTTTATGTGCAGTATATAGTATATAGTTGGTGACATTAAATATTTTATGTACAGTAGAAAATATATATTTGTTGAAATTTGACATTTTATATACAGTATATAATATATATTTGGTGAAATTTTATATTTTACTTACAGTATATAATATATATTTGGTGTATTTTCATATTTTATGTACAGTATATAATATATATATGGTGACATTTGATATTTTATCAACAATATGTAAGATATGTTTGTTGAAATTTGATATTTTATGTACAGTATATAATATATATTTGGTGAAATTTATTATAGGTACAGTATATAATATATATTTGGTGAAATTTGATATTTTATGTACGGTATATAATATATATTTGGTGAAATTTGATATTTTATGTACAGTATATAATATATATTTGGTGAAATTTGACATTTTATGTACAGTATATATATATTTGGTGTACTTTCATATTTTATGTACAGTATATAGTATATATTTGGTGAAATTTGATATTTTTTGCACAGTATATAGCAGATATTTGGTGAAATTTGATATTATATGTACAGTATATAATATACTTTGGGTTAAATTTGATATTTTGTCTACATTATATAATATATATTAGGTGAAATTTGATATTTTATGTACAGTATATAATATATACTTGGTGAAATTTGATATTTTATATACAGTATTTAATATATATTTGGTGTACTTTCATATTTTATGTACAGTATAAAATATATTCTTGATGTACTTTCATATTTTATGTACAGCAAATAATACATATTTGTTGTATTTTGATATTTTATATACAGTATATAATATATATTTGGCGAAATTTGATATTAATTGTACAGTATATAATATATATTTGGTGAAATTTGATATTTTATGTGCAGTATATAAAATATATTTGGTGAAATTTGATATTTTATGTACAGTATATAATATATATTTGGTGTACTTTCTTATTTTATGTACAGTATATAGTATATATTAGGTGAAATTTGATTTTTTATGTACATTATATAACAGATATTTGGTGAAATGTGATATTATATGTACAGTATATTATGTTTTTGGTGAAATTTGATATTTTATGTACAGTATATAAGATATATTTGGTGAAATTTTATATTTTATAAACAGTATATATTGTATATTTTGTGTACTTTCATATTTTATGTACAGTGTATAGAATATATTTGGTGACATTTGATATTTTATGTACAGTATGTAATATAAATTTGTTGAAATTTGATATTTTATGTACAGTATGTAATATATATTTGGTGTACTTTCATATTTTAAGTACAGTATAAAATATATACTTGATGTAGTTTCATATTTTATGTACAGAAAATAATATATATTTGTTGAAATTTCTTATTTTATGTACAGTATATAATATATATTTGGTGAAATTTGATATTATAGGTACAGTATATAATATATATTTGGTGAAATTTGATATTTTTTGAACTGTATATAATATATATTTGGTGAAATTTCATACTTTATGTACAGTATAAAACATATATTTGGTGAAATTTGATATTTTATTTACAGTATATAATATATATTTGGTGTACTTTCATATTTTATGTGCAGTATAAAATATATACTTGATGTACTTTCATATTTTATGTAAGAAAATAATATATATTTGTTGAAATTTGATATTTTATGTACAGTATATAATTTATATTTGGTGCAATTTTATGTTTTATGTACTCTATATCATATATATTTGGTGTACTTACCAGTTTTATGTACAGTATATAATATATATTTGGTGAAATTTGATATTTTATGTACAGTATATTATATATATTTGGTGAAATTTGATATTTTATATACAGTAAGTAATATATATTTGGTGTACTTTCATATTTTATGTACAGTATAAAATACATACTTGATGTAGTTTCATATTTTATGTACAGTAAATAATACATATTTTTTGAAATTTAATATTTTATGTACAGTATATAGTATATATTTTGTGACATTTGATATTTTATGTACAGTATGTAATATAAATTTGTTGAAATTTGATATTTTATGTACAGTATATAATATATCTTTGGTGTACTTTCATATTTTATGCAGAGTATAAAATATATACTTGATGTACTTTCAAGTTTTATGGACAGAATACAATATATATTTGGTGTACTTTCATATTTTATATACAGTATATAATATATATTTTGTGAATTTGGATATTTCATGTACTGTATGTTAGACATAATTGGTGAAATTTGATATTTTCTGTACGGTTGATGATATATAACTTCTGTACTTTCATCTTTTACTTGCAGTATATAATACATATTTGGTGTACTTTGATATTTTATGTACAGTATATAATATATATTTGGTGAAATTTGATATTTTACATACGGTATATAATATATATTTGGTGAAATTTGAGATTTTATGTACAGTATATGATATATATTTGGTGTACTTTCATATTTCACTTACAGTATATAATATATCTTTGGTGTACTTTGATAGTTTATGTACAGCATATAATATATATTGGTGTATTTTCATATTTTATGTAGAGTATATAGTATATAATTACTGAAATTTGATATTTTATGTACAGTATATAATATGTATTTTGTGTAATTTGATATTATATGTACAGTATATAATATATATTTGGTGAAATTTGATATTTTACACACAGTATATAATATATATTTGGTGAAATTTGAGATTTTATGTACGGTATATGATATATATTTGGTGTAATTTCATATTTTACTTACAGTATATAATATATATTTGGTGTACTTTGCTATTTTATGTACAGTATATAATATATATTGGTGTAGTTTCATATTTTATGTAGAGTATATAATACATATTTGGTGAAATTTGGTATTTTATATACAGTATGTAATATATATTTGGTGTACTTTCATATTATATGTACAGTATAAAATATATAATTCTACTTTCATATTTTATGTACAGTAATTAATACATATTTGTTGAAATTTGATATTTTATATACAGTATATAATATATATTTGGTGAAATTTCATATTATATTTACAGTATATAATATATATTTGGTGAAATTTCTTATTTTATGTACAGTATATAATATATATTTGGTGAAATTTGAGATTTTATGTACAGTATGTGATATATATTTGGTGTACTTTCATATTTTACTTACAGTATATAATATATACTTGGTGTACTTTGATATCTTATGTACAGTATATAATATATATTGGTGTAGTTTCATATTTTATGTAGAGTATATAGTATATAATTGCTGAAATTTGATATTTTATATACAGTATATAATATGTATTTTGTGTAATCTGATATTATATGTAAAGTATATAATATATATTTGGTGAAATTTTATATTTTATATACAGTATATAACATATATTTGGTGTAATTTCATATTTTATGTACGGTTTATAGTATATATTTCGTGACATTTGATATTTTATGTACAGTATATAATATATATTTGTTGAAATTTGATATTTTATGTACAGAATATAATATATATTTGCTGAAATTTTATATTTTATGTACAGTGTATAATATATATTTGGTGTACTTTCATATTTTATGTACTGTATATAGTATATATTTGGTGACATTTCATATTTTATGAACAATAGGTAAGATATGTTTGTTGAAATTTGATATTTTATGGACAGTATATAATATATATTGGGTGAAGTTTGATATTATAGGTACAGTATATAATATATATTTGGTGAAATTTGACATTTTATGTACGGTACATAATATATATTTGGTGTACTTTCATATTTTATGTACAGTATATAGTATATATCTGGTGAAATTTGATATTTTTTGCACAGTATATAGCAGATATTTGGTGAAATTTGATATTATATGTACAGTATATAATATACTTTGGGTTAAATTTGATATTTTGTGTACAGTATATAATATATATTTGGTGAAATTTGATATTTTATGTACAGTATATAATATATACTTGGTGAAATTTGATATTTTATATACAGTATTTAATATATATTTGGTGTACTTTCATATTTTATGTACAGTATAAAATATATACTTGATGTACTTTCATATTTTATGTACAGCAAATAATACATATTTGTTGAAATTTGATATTTTATATACAGTATATAATATATATTTGGCGAAATTTGATGTTAATTGTACAGTATATAATATATATTTGGTGAAATTTGATACTTTATGTACAGTATATAAAATATATTTGGTGAAATTTGATATTTTATGTACAGTATATAATATATATTTGGTGTACTTTCATATTTTATGTACAGTATAAAATATATACCTGATGTACTTTCAAGTTTTATGTGCAGTATATAATAAATATTTGGGGTGCTTACTTATTTTATGTACAGTATATAATACATATTTTGTGAAATTTGATATTTCATCTACTGTATATAAGATATAGTTGGTGAAATTTGATATTTTATCTACAGTATATGATATATAATTGGTGTACTTTCATATTTTACTTGCAGTTTATAACACATATTTGGTGTACTTTCATATTTTATGTACAGTATATAGTATATATTTGTTGACATTTGATATTTTATGTACGGTATATAATATATATTTGTTGAAATTTGATATTTTATGTAAAGTATATAATATATATTTGGTGAAATTTTATATTTTATGTACACTAGATACTATATATTTGGTGTACTTTCATATTTTATGTACAGTATATAGTATATATTTGGTGACATTTGATATTTTATGTACAATATATAAGATATGTTTGTTGAAATTTGATATTTTATGTACAGTATATAATATATATTTGGTGAAATTTGATATTTTATGTACAGTATATAATATATATTTGGTGAAATTTGATAATTTAGGTACAGTATAAAAGATATATTTGTTGAAATTTGATATTTTATGTACAGTATATAATATATATTTGGTGAAATTTGATATTTCACCCACAGTATATAATATATATTTGATGAAATTTGAGATTTTATGTACGGTATATGATATATATTTGGTGTACTTTCATATTTTACCTATAGTATATAATATATATTTGGTGTACTTTGATATTTTATGCACAGTATATAATATATATTGGTGTAGTTTCATACTTTATGTAGAGTATATAGTATATAATTGCTGAAATTTGATATTTTATATACAGTATATAATATGTATTTTGTGTAATCTGATATTATATGTAAAGTATATAATATATATTTGGTGAAATTTTATATTTTATATAAAGTATATAACATATATTTGGTGTAATTTCATATTTTATATACAGTATATAGTATATATTTGGTGACATTTGATATTTTATGTACAGTATGTAATATATATTTGCTGAAATTTGATATTTTATTTACAGTAAATAATATATATTTGGTGAAATTTTATATTTTATGAACAGTGTATAATATATATTTGGTGTACTTTCATATTTTATGTACAGTATATAGTATATAGTTGGTGACATTAAATATTTTATGTACAGTAGATAATATATATTTGTTGAAATTTGACATTTTATATACAGTATATAATATATATTTGGTGAAATTTTATATTTTACTTACAGTATATAATATATATTTGGTGTATTTTCATATTTTATGTACAGTATATAATATATATATGGTGACATTTGATATTTTATCAACAATATGTAAGATATGTTTGTTGAAATTTGATATTTTATGTACAGTATATAATATATATTTGGTGAAATTTATTATAGGTACAGTATATAATATATATTTGGTGAAATTTGATATTTTATGTACGGTATATAATATATATTTGGTGAAATTTGATATTTTATGTACAGTATATAATATATATTTGGTGAAATTTGACATTTTATGTACAGTATATATATATTTGGTGTACTTTCATATTTTATGTACAGTATATAGTATATATTTGGTGAAATTTGATATTTTTTGCACAGTATATAGCAGATATTTGGTGAAATTTGATATTATATGTACAGTATATAATATACTTTGGGTTAAATTTGATATTTTGTCTACATTATATAATATATATTTGGTGAAATTTGATATTTTATGTACAGTATATAATATATACTTGGTGAAATTTGATATTTTATATACAGTATTTAATATATATTTGGTGTACTTTCATATTTTATGTACAGTATAAAATATATTCTTGATGTACTTTCATATTTTATGTACAGCAAATAATACATATTTGTTGTATTTTGATATTTTATATACAGTATATAATATATATTTGGCGAAATTTGATATTAATTGTACAGTATATAATATATATTTGGTGAAATTTGATATTTTATGTGCAGTATATAAAATATATTTGGTGAAATTTGATATTTTATGTACAGTATATAATATATATTTGGTGTACTTTCATATTTTATGTACAGTATATAGTATATATTAGGTGAAATTTGATTTTTTATGTACATTATATAACAGATATTTGGTGAAATGTGATATTATATGTACAGTATATTATGTTTTTGGTGAAATTTGATATTTTATGTACAGTATATAAGATATATTTGGTGAAATTTTATATTTTATAAACAGTATATATTGTATATTTTGTGTACTTTCATATTTTATGTACAGTGTATAGAATATATTTGGTGACATTTGATATTTTATGTACAGTATGTAATATAAATTTGTTGAAATTTGATATTTTATGTACAGTATGTAATATATATTTGGTGTACTTTCATATTTTAAGTACAGTATAAAATATATACTTGATGTAGTTTCACATTTTATGTACAGAAAATAATATATATTTGTTGAAATTTCTTATTTTATGTACAGTATATAATATATATTTGGTGAAATTTGATATTATAGGTACAGTATATAATATATATTTGGTGAAATTTGATATTTTTTGAACTGTATATAATATATATTTGGTGAAATTTCATACTTTATGTACAGTATAAAACATATATTTGGTGAAATTTGATATTTTATGTACAGTATATAATATATATTTGGTGTACTTTCATATTTTATGTGCAGTATAAAATATATACTTGATGTACTTTCATATTTTATGTAAGAAAATAATATATATTTGTTGAAATTTGATATTTTATGTACAGTATATAATTTATATTTGGTGCAATTTTATGTTTTATGTACTCTATATCATATATATTTGGTGTACTTACCAGTTTTATGTACAGTATATAATATATATTTGGTGAAATTTGATATTTTATGTACAGTATATTATATATATTTGGTGAAATTTGATATTTTATATACAGTAAGTAATATATATTTGGTGTACTTTCATATTTTATGTACAGTATAAAATACATACTTGATGTAGTTTCATATTTTATGTACAGTAAATAATACATATTTTTTGAAATTTAATATTTTATGTACAGTATATAGTATATATTTGGTGACATTTGATATTTTATGTACAGTATGTAATATAAATTTGTTGAAATTTGATATTTTATGTACAGTATATAATATATCTTTGGTGTACTTTCATATTTTATGCAGAGTATAAAATATATACTTGATGTACTTTCAAGTTTTATGGACAGAATACAATATATATTTGGTGTACTTTCATATTTTATATACAGTATATAATATATATTTTGTGAATTTGGATATTTCATGTACTGTATGTTAGACATAATTGGTGAAATTTGATATTTTCTGTACGGTTGATGATATATAACTTGTGTACTTTCATCTTTTACTTGCAGTATATAATACATATTTGGTGTACTTTGATATTTTATGTACAGTATATAATATATATTTGGTGAAATTTGATATTTTACATACGGTATATAATATATATTTGGTGAAATTTGAGATTTTATGTACAGTATATGATATATATTTGGTGTACTTTCATATTTCACTTACAGTATATAATATATCTTTGGTGTACTTTGATATTTTATGTACAGCATATAATATATATTGGTGTATTTTCATATTTTATGTAGAGTATATAGTATATAATTACTGAAATTTGATATTTTATGTACAGTATATAATATGTATTTTGTGTAATTTGATATTATATGTACAGTATATAATATATATTTGGTGAAATTTTATATTTTACACACAGTATATAATATATATTTGGTGAAATTTGAGATTTTATGTACGGTATATGATATATATTTGGTGTAATTTCATATTTTACTTACAGTATATAATATATATTTGGTGTACTTTGCTATTTTATGTACAGTATATAATATATATTGGTGTAGTTTCATATTTTATGTAGAGTATATAATACATATTTGGTGAAATTTGGTATTTTATATACAGTATGTAATATATATTTGGTGTACTTTCATATTATATGTACAGTATAAAATATATAATTCTACTTTCATATTTTATGTACAGTAATTAATACATATTTGTTGAAATTTGATATTTTATATACAGTATATAATATATATTTGGTGAAATTTCATATTATATTTACAGTATATAATATATATTTGGTGAAATTTCTTATTTTATGTACAGTATATAATATATATTTGGTGAAATTTGAGATTTTATGTACAGTATGTGATATATATTTGGTGTACTTTCATATTTTACTTACAGTATATAATATATACTTGGTGTACTTTGATATTTTATGTACAGTATATAATATATATTGGTGTAGTTTCATATTTTATGTAGAGTATATAGTATATAATTGCTGAAATTTGATATTTTATATACAGTATATAATATGTATTTTGTGTAATCTGATATTATATGTAAAGTATATAATATATATTTGGTGAAATTTTATATTTTATATACAGTATATAACATATATTTGGTGTAATTTCATATTTTATGTACGGTTTATAGTATATATTTCGTGACATTTGATATTTTATGTACAGTATATAATATATATTTGTTGAAATTTGATATTTTATGTACAGAATATAATATATATTTGCTGAAATTTTATATTTTATGTACAGTGTATAATATATATTTGGTGTACTTTCATATTTTATGTACAGTATATAGTATATATTTGGTGACATTTCATATTTTATGAACAATAGGTAAGATATGTTTGTTGAAATTTGATATTTTATGGACAGTATATAATATATATTGGGTGAAGTTTGATATTATAGGTACAGTATATAATATATATTTGGTGAAATTTGACATTTTATGTACGGTACATAATATATATTTGGTGTACTTTCATATTTTATGTACAGTATATAGTATATATCTGGTGAAATTTGATATTTTTTGCACAGTATATAGCAGATATTTGGTGAAATTTGATATTATATGTACAGTATATAATATACTTTGGGTTAAATTTGATATTTTGTGTACAGTATATAATATATATTTGGTGAAATTTGATATTTTATGTACAGTATATAATGTATACTTGGTGAAATTTGATATTTTATATACAGTATTTAATATATATTTGGTGTACTTTCATATTTTATGTACAGTATAAAATATATACTTGATGTACTTTCATATTTTATGTACAGCAAATAATACATATTTGTTGAAATTTGATATTTTATATACAGTATATAATATATATTTGGCGAAATTTGATATTAATTGTACAGTATATAATATATATTTGGTGAAATTTGATATTTTATGTACAGTATATAAAATATATTTGGTGAAATTTGATATTTTATGTACAGTATATAATATATATTTGGTGTACTTTCATATTTTATGTACAGTATAAAATATATACCTGATGTACTTTCAAGTTTTATGTGCAGTATATAATAAATATTTGGGGTGCTTACTTATTTTATGTACAGTATATAATACATATTTTGTGAAATTTGATATTTCATCTACTGTATATAAGATATAGTTGGTGAAATTTGATATTTTATCTACAGTATATGATATATAATTGGTGTACTTTCATATTTTACTTGCAGTTTATAACACATATTTGGTGTACTTTCATATTTTATGTACAGTATATAGTATATATTTGTTGACATTTGATATTTTATGTACGGTATATAATATATATTTGTTGAAATTTGATATTTTATGTAAAGTATATAATATATATTTGGTGAAATTTTATATTTTATGTACACTAGATACTATATATTTGGTGTACTTTCATATTTTATGTACAGTATATAGTATATATTTGGTGACATTTGATATTTTATGTACAATATATAAGATATGTTTGTTGAAATTTGATATTTTATGTACAGTATATAATATATATTTGGTGAAATTTGATATTTTATGTACAGTATATAATATATATTTGGTGAAATTTGATAATTTAGGTACAGTATAAAAGATATATTTGTTGAAATTTGATATTTTATGTACAGTATATAATATATATTTGGTGAAATTTGATATTTCACCCACAGTATATAATATATATTTGATGAAATTTGAGATTTTATGTACGGTATATGATATATATTTGGTGTACTTTCATATTTTACCTATAGTATATAATATATATTTGGTGTACTTTGATATTTTATGCACAGTATATAATATATATTGGTGTAGTTTCATACTTTATGTAGAGTATATAGTATATAATTGCTGAAATTTGATATTTTATATACAGTATATAATATGTATTTTGTGTAATCTGATATTATATGTAAAGTATATAATATATATTTGGTGAAATTTTATATTTTATATAAAGTATATAACATATATTTGGTGTAATTTCATATTTTATATACAGTATATAGTATATATTTTGTGACATTTGATATTTTATGTACAGTATGTAATATATATTTGCTGAAATTTGATATTTTATTTACAGTAAATAATATATATTTGGTGAAATTTTATATTTTATGAACAGTGTATAATATATATTTGGTGTACTTTCATATTTTATGTACAGTATATAGTATATAGTTGGTGACATTAAATATTTTATGTACAGTAGATAATATATATTTGTTGAAATTTGACATTTTATATACAGTATATAATATATATTTGGTGAAATTTTATATTTTACTTACAGTATATAATATATATTTGGTGTATTTTCATATTTTATGTACAGTATATAATATATATATGGTGACATTTGATATTTTATCAACAATATGTAAGATATGTTTGTTGAAATTTGATATTTTATGTACAGTATATAATATATATTTGGTGAAATTTATTATAGGTACAGTATATAATATATATTTGGTGAAATTTGATATTTTATGTACGGTATATAATATATATTTGGAGAAATTTGATATTTTATGTACAGTATATAATATGTATTTGGTGAAATTTGACATTTTATGTACAGTATATATATATTTGGTGTACTTTCATATTTTATGTACAGTATATAGTATATGTTTGGTGAAATTTGATAATTTTTGCACAGTATATAGCAGATATTTGGTGAAATTTGATATTATATGTACAGTATATAATATACTTTGGGTTAAATTTGATATTTTGTCTACATTATATAATATATATTTGGTGAAATTTGATATTTTATGTACAGTATATAATATATACTTGGTGAAATTTGATATTTTATATACAGTATTTAATATATATTTGGTGTACTTTCATATTTTATGTACAGTATAAAATATATTCTTGATGTACTTTCATATTTTATGTACAGCAAATAATACATATTTGTTGTATTTTGATATTTTATATACAGTATATAATATATATTTGGCGAAATTTGATATTAATTGTACAGTATATAATATATATTTGGTGAAATTTGATATTTTATGTGCAGTATATAAAATATATTTGGTGAAATTTGATATTTTATGTACAGTATATAATATATATTTGGTGTACTTTCATATTTTATGTACAGTATATAGTATATATCTGGTGAAATTTGATATTTTTTGCACAGTATATAGCAGATATTTGGTGAAATTTGATATTATATGTACAGTATATAATATACTTTGGGTTAAATTTGATATTTTGTGTACAGTATATAATATATATTTGGTGAAATTTGATATTTTATGTACAGTATATAATATATACTTGGTGAAATTTGATATTTTATATACAGTATTTAATATATATTTGGTGTACTTTCATATTTTATGTACAGTATAAAATATATACTTGATGTACTTTCATATTTTATGTACAGCAAATAATACATATTTGTTGAAATTTGATATTTTATATACAGTATATAATATATATTTGGCGAAATTTGATATTAATTGTACAGTATATAATATATATTTGGTGAAATTTGATATTTTATGTACAGTATATAAAATATATTTGGTGAAATTTGATATTTTATGTACAGTATATAATATATATTTGGTGTACTTTCATATTTTATGTACAGTATAAAATATATACCTGATGTACTTTCAAGTTTTATGTGCAGTATATAATAAATATTTGGGGTGCTTACTTATTTTATGTACAGTATATAATACATATTTTGTGAAATTTGATATTTCATCTACTGTATATAAGATATAGTTGGTGAAATTTGATATTTTATCTACAGTATATGATATATAATTGGTGTACTTTCATATTTTACTTGCAGTTTATAACACATATTTGGTGTACTTTCATATTTTATGTACAGTATATAGTATATATTTGTTGACATTTGATATTTTATGTACGGTATATAATATATATTTGTTGAAATTTGATATTTTATGTAAAGTATATAATATATATTTGGTGAAATTTTATATTTTATGTACACTAGATACTATATATTTGGTGTACTTTCATATTTTATGTACAGTATATAGTATATATTTGGTGACATTTGATATTTTATGTACAATATATAAGATATGTTTGTTGAAATTTGATATTTTATGTACAGTATATAATATATATTTGGTGAAATTTGATATTTTATGTACAGTATATAATATATATTTGGTGAAATTTGATAATTTAGGTACAGTATAAAAGATATATTTGTTGAAATTTGATATTTTATGTACAGTATATAATATATATTTGGTGAAATTTGATATTTCACCCACAGTATATAATATATATTTGATGAAATTTGAGATTTTATCTACGGTATATGATATATATTTGGTGTACTTTCATATTTTACCTATAGTATATAATATATATTTGGTGTACTTTGATATTTTATGCACAGTATATAATATATATTGGTGTAGTTTCATACTTTATGTAGAGTATATAGTATATAATTGCTGAAATTTGATATTTTATATACAGTATATAATATGTATTTTGTGTAATCTGATATTATATGTAAAGTATATAATATATATTTGGTGAAATTTTATATTTTATATAAAGTATATAACATATATTTGGTGTAATTTCATATTTTATATACAGTATATAGTATATATTTTGTGACATTTGATATTTTATGTACAGTATGTAATATATATTTGCTGAAATTTGATATTTTATTTACAGTAAATAATATATATTTGGTGAAATTTTATATTTTATGAACAGTGTATAATATATATTTGGTGTACTTTCATATTTTATGTACAGTATATAGTATATAGTTGGTGACATTAAATATTTTATGTACAGTAGATAATATATATTTGTTGAAATTTGACATTTTATATACAGTATATAATATATATTTGGTGAAATTTTATATTTTACTTACAGTATATAATATATATTTGGTGTATTTTCATATTTTATGTACAGTATATGATATATATATGGTGACATTTGATATTTTATCAACAATATGTAAGATATGTTTGTTGAAATTTGATATTTTATGTACAGTATATAATATATATTTGGTGAAATTTATTATAGGTACAGTATATAATATATATTTGGTGAAATTTGATATTTTATGTACGGTATATAATATATATTTGGTGAAATTTGATATTTTATGTACAGTATATAATATATATTTGGTGAAATTTGACATTTTATGTACAGTATATATATATTTGGTGTACTTTCATATTTTATGTACAGTATATAGTATATATTTGGTGAAATTTGATATTTTTTGCACAGTATATAGCAGATATTTGGTGAAATTTGATATTATATGTACAGTATATAATATACTTTGGGTTAAATTTGATATTTTGTCTACATTATATAATATATATTTGGTGAAATTTGATATTTTATGTACAGTATATAATATATACTTGGTGAAATTTGATATTTTATATACAGTATTTAATATATATTTGGTGTACTTTCATATTTTATGTACAGTATAAAATATATTCTTGATGTACTTTCATATTTTATGTACAGCAAATAATACATATTTGTTGTATTTTGATATTTTATATACAGTATATAATATATATTTGGCGAAATTTGATATTAATTGTACAGTATATAATATATATTTGGTGAAATTTGATATTTTATGTGCAGTATATAAAATATATTTGGTGAAATTTGATATTTTATGTACAGTATATAATATATATTTGGTGTACTTTCATATTTTATGTACAGTATATAGTATATATTAGGTGAAATTTGATTTTTTATGTACATTATATAACAGATATTTGGTGAAATGTGATATTATATGTACAGTATATTATGTTTTTGGTGAAATTTGATATTTTATGTACAGTATATAAGATATATTTGGTGAAATTTTATATTTTATAAACAGTATATATTGTATATTTTGTGTACTTTCATATTTTATGTACAGTGTATAGAATATATTTGGTGACATTTGATATTTTATGTACAGTATGTAATATAAATTTGTTGAAATTTGATATTTTATGTACAGTATGTAATATATATTTGGTGTACTTTCATATTTTAAGTACAGTATAAAATATATACTTGATGTAGTTTCATATTTTATGTACAGAAAATAATATATATTTGTTGAAATTTCTTATTTTATGTACAGTATATAATATATATTTGGTGAAATTTGATATTATAGGTACAGTATATAATATATATTTGGTGAAATTTGATATTTTTTGAACTGTATATAATATATATTTGGTGAAATTTCATACTTTATGTACAGTATAAAACATATATTTGGTGAAATTTGATATTTTATTTACAGTATATAATATATATTTGGTGTACTTTCATATTTTATGTGCAGTATAAAATATATACTTGATGTACTTTCATATTTTATGTAAGAAAATAATATATATTTGTTGAAATTTGATATTTTATGTACAGTATATAATTTATATTTGGTGCAATTTTATGTTTTATGTACTCTATATCATATATATTTGGTGTACTTACCAGTTTTATGTACAGTATATAATATATATTTGGTGAAATTTGATATTTTATGTACAGTATATTATATATATTTGGTGAAATTTGATATTTTATATACAGTAAGTAATATATATTTGGTGTACTTTCATATTTTATGTACAGTATAAAATGCATACTTGATGTAGTTTCATATTTTATGTACAGTAAATAATACATATTTTTTGAAATTTAATATTTTATGTACAGTATATAGTATATATTTGGTGACATTTGATATTTTATGTACAGTATGTAATATAAATTTGTTGAAATTTGATATTTTATGTACAGTATATAATATATCTTTGGTGTACTTTCATATTTTATGCAGAGTATAAAATATATACTTGATGTACTTTCAAGTTTTATGGACAGAATACAATATATATTTGGTGTACTTTCATATTTTATATACAGTATATAATATATATTTTGTGAATTTGGATATTTCATGTACTGTATGTTAGACATAATTGGTGAAATTTGATATTTTCTGTACGGTTGATGATATATAACTTGTGTACTTTCATCTTTTACTTGCAGTATATAATACATATTTGGTGTACTTTGATATTTTATGTACAGTATATAATATATATTTGGTGAAATTTGATATTTTACATACGGTATATAATATATATTTGGTGAAATTTGAGATTTTATGTACAGTATATGATATATATTTGGTGTACTTTCATATTTCACTTACAGTATATAATTTATCTTTGGTGTACTTTGATATTTTATGTACAGCATATAATATATATTGGTGTATTTTCATATTTTATGTAGAGTATATAGTATATAATTACTGAAATTTGATATTTTATGTACAGTATATAATATGTATTTTGTGTAATTTGATATTATATGTACAGTATATAATATATATTTGGTGAAATTTGATATTTTACACACAGTATATAATATATATTTGGTGAAATTTGAGATTTTATGTACGGTATATGATATATATTTGGTGTAATTTCATATTTTACTTACAGTATATAATATATATTTGGTGTACTTTGCTATTTTATGTACAGTATATAATATATATTGGTGTAGTTTCATATTTTATGTAGAGTATATAATACATATTTGGTGAAATTTGGTATTTTATATACAGTATGTAATATATATTTGGTGTACTTTCATATTATATGTACAGTATAAAATATATAATTATACTTTCATATTTTATGTACAGTAATTAATACATATTTGTTGAAATTTGATATTTTATATACAGTATATAATATATATTTGGTGAAATTTCATATTATATTTACAGTATATAATATATATTTGGTGAAATTTCTTATTTTATGTACAGTATATAATATATATTTGGTGAAATTTGAGATTTTATGTACAGTATGTGATATATATTTGGTGTACTTTCATATTTTACTTACAGTATATAATATATACTTGGTGTACTTTGATATTTTATGTACAGTATATAATATATATTGGTGTAGTTTCATATTTTATGTAGAGTATATAGTATATAATTGCTGAAATTTGATATTTTATATACAGTATATAATATGTATTTTGTGTAATCTGATATTATATGTAAAGTATATAATATATATTTGGTGAAATTTTATATTTTATATACAGTATATAACATATATTTGGTGTAATTTCATATTTTATGTACGGTTTATAGTATATATTTCGTGACATTTGATATTTTATGTACAGTATATAATATATATTTGTTGAAATTTGATATTTTATGTACAGTATATAATATATATTTGCTGAAATTTTATATTTTATGTACAGTGTATAATATATATTTGGTGTACTTTCATATTTTATGTACAGTATATAGTATATATTTGGTGACATTTCATATTTTATGAACAATAGGTAAGATATGTTTGTTGAAATTTGATATTTTATGGACAGTATATAATATATATTGGGTGAAGTTTGATATTATAGGTACAGTATATAATATATATTTGGTGAAATTTGATATTTTATGTACAGTATATAATATATATTTGGTGAAATTTGACATTTTATGTACGGTACATAATATATATTTGGTGTACTTTCATATTTTATGTACAGTATATAGTATATATCTGGTGAAATTTGATATTTTTTGCACAGTATATAGCAGATATTTGGTGAAATTTGATATTATATGTACAGTATATAATATACTTTGGGTTAAATTTGATATTTTGTGTACAGTATATAATATATATTTGGTGAAATTTGATATTTTATGTACCGTATATAATATATACTTGGTGAAATTTGATATTTTATATACAGTATTTAATATATATTTGGTGTACTTTCATATTTTATGTACAGTATAAAATATATACTTGATGTACTTTCATATTTTATGTACAGCAAATAATACATATTTGTTGAAATTTGATATTTTATATACAGTATATAATATATATTTGGCGAAATTTGATATTAATTGTACAGTATATAATATATATTTGGTGAAATTTGATATTTTATGTACAGTATATAAAATATATTTGGTGAAATTTGATATTTTATGTACAGTATATAATATATATTTGGTGTACTTTCATATTTTATGTACAGTATAAAATATATACCTGATGTACTTTCAAGTTTTATGTGCAGTATATAATAAATATTTGGGGTGCTTACTTATTTTATGTACAGTATATAATACATATTTTGTGAAATTTGATATTTCATCTACTGTATATAAGATATAGTTGGTGAAATTTGATATTTTATCTACAGTATATGATATATAATTGGTGTACTTTCATATTTTACTTGCAGTTTATAACACATATTTGGTGTACTTTCATATTTTATGTACAGTATATAGTATATATTTGTTGACATTTGATATTTAATGTACGGTATATAATATATATTTGTTGAAATTTGATATTTTATGTAAAGTATATAATATATATTTGGTGAAATTTTATATTTTATGTACACTAGATACTATATATTTGGTGTACTTTCATATTTTATGTACAGTATATAGTATATATTTGGTGACATTTGATATTTTATGTACAATATATAAGATATGTTTGTTGAAATTTGATATTTTATGTACAGTATATAATATATATTTGGTGAAATTTCATATTTTATGTACAGTATATAATATATATTTGGTGAAATTTGATAATTTAAGTACAGTATAAAAGATATATTTGGTGAAATTTGATATTTTATGTACAGTATATAATATATATTTGGTGAAATTTGATATTTCACCCACAGTATATAATATATATTTGATGAAATTTGAGATTTTATGTACGGTATATGATATATATTTGGTGTACTTTCATATTTTACTTATAGTATATAATATATATTTGGTGTACTTTGATATTTTATGCACAGTATATAATATATATTGGTGTAGTTTCATACTTTATGTAGAGTATATAGTATATAATTGCTGAAATTTGATATTTTATATACAGTATATAATATGTATTTTGTGTAATCTGATATTATATGTAAAGTATATAATATATATTTGGTGAAATTTTATATTTTATATAAAGTATATAACATATATTTGGTGTAATTTCATATTTTATGTACAGTATATAGTATATATATGGTGACATTTGATATTTTATGTACAGTATATAATATATATTTGCTGAAATTTGATATTTTATTTACAGTAAATAATATATATTTGGTGAAATTTTATATTTTATGAACAGTGTATAATATATATTTGGTGTACTTTCATATTTTATGTACAGTGTATAGTATATAGTTGGTGACATTAAATATTTTATGTACAGTAGAAAATATATATTTGTTGAAATTTGACATTTTATATACAGTATATAATATATATTTGGTGAAATTTTATATTTTACTTACAGTATATAATATATATTTGGTGTATTTTCATATTTTATGTACAGTATATGATATATATATGGTGACATTTGATATTTTATCAACAATATGTAAGATATGTTTGTTGAAATTTGATATTTTATGTACAGTATATAATATATATTTTGTGAAATTTATTATAGGTACAGTATATAATATATATTTGGTGAAATTTGATATTTTATGTACGGTATATAATATATATTTGGTGAAATTTGATATTTTATGTACAGTATATAATATATATTTGGTGAAATTTGACATTTTATGTACAGTATATATATATTTGGTGTACTTTCATATTTTATGTACAGTATATAGTATATATTTGGTGAAATTTGATATTTTTTGCACAGTATATAGCAGATATTTGGTGAAATTTGATATTATATGTACAGTATATAATATACTTTGGGTTAAATTTGATATTTTGTCTACATTATATAATATATATTTGGTGAAATTTGATATTTTATGTACAGTATATAATATATACTTGGTGAAATTTGATATTTTATATACAGTATTTAATATATATTTGGTGTACTTTCATATTTTATGTACAGTATAAAATATATTCTTGATGTACTTTCATATTTTATGTACAGCAAATAATACATATTTGTTGTATTTTGATATTTTATATACAGTATATAATATATATTTGGCGAAATTTGATATTAATTGTACAGTATATAATATATATTTGGTGAAATTTGATATTTTATGTGCAGTATATAAAATATATTTGGTGAAATTTGATATTTTATGTACAGTATATAATATATATTTGGTGTACTTTCATATTTTATGTACAGTATAAAATATATACTTGATGTACTTTCAAGTTTTATGTGCAGTATATAATAAATATTTGGGGTTCCTTCATATTTTATGTACAGTATATAATATATATTTTGTGAAATTTAATATTTCATCTACTGTATATAAGATATCGTTGGTGAAATTTGATATTTTATGTACAGTATATGATATATAATTGGTGTACTCTCATATTTTACTTGCAGTATATAATACCTATTTGGTGTACTTTGATATTTTATGTACAGTGCATAATATATAGGTGTAGTTTCATATTTTATGTACAGTATATGGTATATAATTCCTGAAATTTGATATTATATGTACAGTATATGATATGTATTTGGTGTAATTTGATATTATATGTACAATATATAATATGTATTTGGTGAAATTTTATATTTTATGTACAGTATATAATATATATTTGGTGTACTTTCATATTTTATGTACAGTATATAGTATATATTAGGTGAAATTTGATTTTTTATGTACATTATATAGCAGATATTTGGTGAAATGTGATATTATATGTACAGTATATTATGTTTTTGGTGAAATTTGATATTTTATGTACAGTATATAAGATATATTTGGTGAAATTTTATATTTTATAAACAGTATATATTGTATATTTTGTGTACTTTCATATTTTATGTACAGTGTATAGAATATATTTGGTGACATTTGATATTTTATGTACAGTATGTAATATAAATTTGTTGAAATTTGATATTTTATGTACAGTATGTAATATATATTTGGAGTACTTTCATATTTTACTTACAGTATATAATATATATTTGGTGTACTTTGCTATTTTATGTACAGTATATAATATATATTGGTGTAGTTTCATATTTTATGTAGAGTATATAATACATATTTGGTGAAATTTGGTATTTTATATACAGTATGTAATATATATTTGGTGTACTTTCATATTATATGTACAGTATAAAATATATAATTCTTCTTTCATATTTTATGTACAGTAATTAATACATATTTGTTGAAATTTGATATTTTATATACAGTATATAATATATATTTGGTGAAATTTCATATTATATTTACAGTATATAATATATATTTGGTGAAATTTCTTATTTTATGTACAGTATATAATATATATTTGGTGAAATTTGAGATTTTATGTACAGTATGTGATATATATTTGGTGTACTTTCATATTTTACTTACAGTATATAATATATACTTGGTGTACTTTGATATTTTATGTACAGTATATAATATATATTGGTGTAGTTTCATATTTTATGTAGAGTATATAGTATATAATTGCTGAAATTTGATATTTTATATACAGTATATAATATGTATTTTGTGTAATCTGATATTATATGTAAAGTATATAATATATATTTGGTGAAATTTTATATTTTATATACAGTATATAACATATATTTGGTGTAATTTCATATTTTATGTACGGTTTATAGTATATATTTCGTGACATTTGATATTTTATGTACAGTATATAATATATATTTGTTGAAATTTGATATTTTATGTACAGTATATAATATATATTTGCTGAAATTTTATATTTTATGTACAGTGTATAATATATATTTGGTGTACTTTCATATTTTATGTACAGTATATAGTATATATTTGGTGACATTTCATATTTTATGAACAATAGGTAAGATATGTTTGTTGAAATTTGATATTTTATGGACAGTATATAATATATATTTGGTGAAGTTTGATATTATAGGTACTGTATATAATATATATTTGGTGAAATTTGATATTTTATGTACAGTATATAATATATATTTGGTGAAATTTGATATTTTATGTACGGTACATAATATATATTTGGTGTACTTTCATATTTTATGTACAGTATATAGTATATATCTGGTGAAATTTGATATTTTTTGCACAGTATCTGGCAGATATTTGGTGAAATTTGATATTATATGTACAGTATATAATATGCTTTGGGTTAAATTTGATATTTTGTGTACAGTATATAATATATATTTGGTGAAATTTGATATTTTATGTACAGTATATAATATATATTTGGTGAAATTTGATATTTTATATACAGTATCTAATATATATTTGGTGTACTTTCATATTTTATGTACAGTATAAAATATATACTTGATGTACTTTCATATTTTATGTACAGCAAATAATACATATTTGTTGAAATTTGATATTTTATATACAGTATATAATATATATTTGGCGAAATTTGATATTAATTGTACAGTATATAATATATATTTGGTGAAATTTGATATTTTATGTACAGTATATAAAATATATTTGGTGAAATTTGATATTTTATGTACAGTATATATTATATATTTGGTGTACTTTCATATTTTATGTACAGTATAAAATATATACCTGATGTACTTTCAAGTTTTATGTGCAGTATATAATAAATATTTGGGGTGCTTACTTATTTTATGTACAGTATATAATACATATTTTGTGAAATTTGATATTTCATCTACTGTATATAAGATATAGTTGGTGAAATTTGATATTTTATCTACAGTATATGATATATAATTGGTGTACTTTCATATTTTACTTGCAGTTTATAACACATATTTGGTGTACTTTCATATTTTATGTACAGTATATAGTATATATTTGTTGACATTTGATATTTTATGTACGGTATATAATATATATTTGTTGAAATTTGATATTTTATGTAAAGTATATAATATATATTTGGTGAAATTTTATATTTTATGTACACTAGATACTATATATTTGGTGTACTTTCATATTTTATGTACAGTATATAGTATATATTTGGTGACATTTGATATTTTATGTACAATATATAAGATATGTTTGTTGAAATTTGATATTTTATGTACAGTATATAATATATATTTGGTGAAATTTGATATTTTATGTACAGTATATAATATATATTTGGTGAAATTTGATAATTTAGGTACAGTATAAAAGATATATTTGTTGAAATTTGATATTTTATGTACAGTATATAATATATATTTGGTGAAATTTGATATTTCACCCACAGTATATAATATATATTTGATGAAATTTGAGATTTTATGTACGGTATATGATATATATTTGGTGTACTTTCATATTTTACTTATAGTATATAATATATATTTGGTGTACTTTGATATTTTATGCACAGTATATAATATATATTGGTGTAGTTTCATACTTTATGTAGAGTATATAGTATATAATTGCTGAAATTTGATATTTTATATACAGTATATAATATGTATTTTGTGTAATCTGATATTATATGTAAAGTATATAATATATATTTGGTGAAATTTTATATTTTATATAAAGTATATAACATATATTTGGTGTAATTTCATATTTTATGTACAGTATATAGTATATATTTGGTGACATTTGATATTTTATGTACCGTATATAATATATATTTGCTGAAATTTGATATTTTATTTACAGTAAATAATATATATTTGGTGAAATTTTATATTTTATGAACAGTGTATAATATATATTTGGTGTACTTTCATATTTTATGTACAGTATATAGTATATAGTTGGTGACATTAAATATTTTATGTACAGTAGATAATATATATTTGTTGAAATTTGACATTTTATATACAGTATATAATATATATTTGGTGAAATTTTATATTTTACTTACAGTATATAATATATATTTGGTGTATTTTCATATTTTATGTACAGTATATAATATATATATGGTGACATTTGATATTTTATCAACAATATGTAAGATATGTTTGTTGAAATTTGATATTTTATGTACAGTATATAATATATATTTGGTGAAATTTATTATAGGTACAGTATATAATATATATTTGGTGAAATTTGATATTTTATGTACGGTATATAATATATATTTGGTGAAATTTGATATTTTATGTACAGTATATAATATATATTTGGTGAAATTTGACATTTTATGTACAGTATATATATATTTGGTGTACTTTCATATTTTATGTACAGTATATAGTATATATTTGGTGAAATTTGATATTTTTTGCACAGTATATAGCAGATATTTGGTGAAATTTGATATTATATGTACAGTATATAATATACTTTGGGTTAAATTTGATATTTTGTCTACATTATATAATATATATTTGGTGAAATTTGATATTTTATGTACAGTATATAATATATACTTGGTGAAATTTGATATTTTATATACAGTATTTAATATATATTTGGTGTACTTTCATATTTTATGTACAGTATAAAATATATTCTTGATGTACTTTCATATTTTATGTACAGCAAATAATACATATTTGTTGTATTTTGATATTTTATATACAGTATATAATATATATTTGGCGAAATTTGATATTAATTGTACAGTATATAATATATATTTGGTGAAATTTGATATTTTATGTGCAGTATATAAAATATATTTGGTGAAATTTGATATTTTATGTACAGTATATAATGTATATTTGGTGTACTTTCATATTTTATGTACAGTATAAAATATATACTTGATGTACTTTCAAGTTTTATGTGCAGTATATAATAAATATTTGGGGTTCCTTCATATTTTATGTACAGTATATAATATATATTTTGTGAAATTTGATATTTCATCTACTGTATATAAGATATCGTTGGTGAAATTTGATATTTTATGTACAGTATATGATATATAATTGGTGTACTTTCATATTTTACTTGCAGTATATAATACCTATTTGGTGTACTTTGATATTTTATGTACAGTGCATAATATATAGGTGTAGTTTCATATTTTATGTACAGTATATGGTATATAATTCCTGAAATTTGATATTATATGTACAGTATATGATATGTATTTGGTGTAATTTGATATTATATGTACAATATATAATATGTATTTGGTGAAATTTTATATTTTATGTACAGTATATAATATATATTTGGTGTACTTTCATATTTTATGTACAGTATATTGTATATATTAGGTGAAATTTGATTTTTTATGTACATTATATAACAGATATTTGGTGAAATGTGATATTATATGTACAGTATATTATGTTTTTGGTGAAATTTGATATTTTATGTACAGTATATAAGATATATTTGGTGAAATTTTATATTTTATAAACAGTATATATTGTATATTTTGTGTACTTTCATATTTTATGTACAGTGTATAGAATATATTTGGTGACATTTGATATTTTATGTACAGTATGTAATATAAATTTGTTGAAATTTGATATTTTATGTACAGTATGTAATATATATTTGGTGTATTTTCATATTTTAAGTACAGTATAAAGTATATACTTCATGTAGTTTCATATTTTATTTACAGAAAATAATATATATTTGTTGAAATTTGTTATTTTATGTACAGTATATAATATATATTTGGTGAAATTTGATATTATAGGTACAGTATATAATATATATTTGGTGAAATTTGATATTTTTTGAACTGTATATAATATATATTTGGTGAAATTTCATACTTTATGTACAGTATAAAACATATATTTGGTGAAATTTGATATTTTATGTACAGTATATAATATATATTTGGTGTACTTTCATATTTTATGTGCAGTATAAAATATATACTTGATGTACTTTCATATTTTATGTAAGAAAATAATACATATTTGTTGAAATTTGATATTTTATGTACAGTATATAATTTATATTTGGTGCAATTTTATATTTTATGTACTCTATATCATATATATTTGGTGTACTTACCAGTTTTATGTACAGTATATAATATATATTTGGTGAAATTTGATATTATAGGTACAGTATATAATATATATTTGGTGAAATTTGATATTTTACTTACAGTATATAATATATATTTGCTGTATTTTCATATTTTATGTACAGTATATAATATATATTTGGTGACATTTGATATTTTATGAACAATATGTAAGATATGTTTGTTGAAATTTGAAATTTTGTGTACAGTATATAATATATTTTTGGTGAAATTTGATGTTATAAGTACAGTATATAATATATATTTGGTGAAATTTGATATTTAATGTACAGTATATAATATATATTTGGTGAAATTTGATATTTTATGTACAGTATATAAGATATATTTGGTGAAATTTGATATTTTATGTACAGTATATAATATATATTTGGTGAAATTTGATATTTTATGTACAGTATATAAGATATATTTGGTGAAATTTGATATTTTATGTACAGTATATAATATATATTTGGTGAAATTTGATATTTTATGTGCAGTATATAAAATATATTTGGTGAAATTTGATATTTTATGTACAGTATATAATGTATATTTGGTGTACTTTCATATTTTATGTACAGTATAAAATATATACTTGATGTACTTTCAAGTTTTATGTGCAGTATATAATAAATATTTGGGGTTCCTTCATATTTTATGTACAGTATATAATATATATTTTGTGAAATTTGATATTTCATCTACTGTATATAAGATATCGTTGGTGAAATTTGATATTTTATGTACAGTATATGATATATAATTGGTGTACTTTCATATTTTACTTGCAGTATATAATACCTATTTGGTGTACTTTGATATTTTATGTACAGTGCATAATATATAGGTGTAGTTTCATATTTTATGTACAGTATATGGTATATAATTCCTGAAATTTGATATTATATGTACAGTATATGATATGTATTTGGTGTAATTTGATATTATATGTACAATATATAATATGTATTTGGTGAAATTTTATATTTTATGTACAGTATATAATATATATTTGGTGTACTTTCATATTTTATGTACAGTATATTGTATATATTAGGTGAAATTTGATTTTTTATGTACATTATATAACAGATATTTGGTGAAATGTGATATTATATGTACAGTATATTATGTTTTTGGTGAAATTTGATATTTTATGTACAGTATATAAGATATATTTGGTGAAATTTTATATTTTATAAACAGTATATATTGTATATTTTGTGTACTTTCATATTTTATGTACAGTGTATAGAATATATTTGGTGACATTTGATATTTTATGTACAGTATGTAATATAAATTTGTTGAAATTTGATATTTTATGTACAGTATGTAATATATATTTGGTGTATTTTCATATTTTAAGTACAGTATAAAGTATATACTTCATGTAGTTTCATATTTTATTTACAGAAAATAATATATATTTGTTGAAATTTGTTATTTTATGTACAGTATATAATATATATTTGGTGAAATTTGATATTATAGGTACAGTATATAATATATATTTGGTGAAATTTGATATTTTTTGAACTGTATATAATATATATTTGGTGAAATTTCATACTTTATGTACAGTATAAAACATATATTTGGTGAAATTTGATATTTTATGTACAGTATATAATATATATTTGGTGTACTTTCATATTTTATGTGCAGTATAAAATATATACTTGATGTACTTTCATATTTTATGTAAGAAAATAATACATATTTGTTGAAATTTGATATTTTATGTACAGTATATAATTTATATTTGGTGCAATTTTATATTTTATGTACTCTATATCATATATATTTGGTGTACTTACCAGTTTTATGTACAGTATATAATATATATTTGGTGAAATTTGATATTATAGGTACAGTATATAATATATATTTGGTGAAATTTGATATTTTACTTACAGTATATAATATATATTTGCTGTATTTTCATATTTTATGTACAGTATATAATATATATTTGGTGACATTTGATATTTTATGAACAATATGTAAGATATGTTTGTTGAAATTTGAAATTTTGTGTACAGTATATAATATATTTTTGGTGAAATTTGATGTTATAAGTACAGTATATAATATATATTTGGTGAAATTTGATATTTAATGTACAGTATATAATATATATTTGGTGAAATTTGATATTTTATGTACAGTATATAAGATATATTTGGTGAAATTTGATATTTTATGTACAGTATATAAGATATATTTGGTGAAATTTGATATTTTATATACTATATATATATTTGGTGTACTTTCCTATTTTATGTACATATATAGTATATATTTGGTGAAATTCGATATTTTTTGCACAGTACATAGTAGATATTTGGTGAAATTTGATATTATATGTACAGTATATAGTATACTTTGGGTTAAATTTGATATTTTGTGTACAGTATATAATATGTATTTGGTGAAATTTGATATTTTATGTACAGTATATAATATATATTTCGTGAAATTTGATATTTTATATACAGTATGTAATATATATTTGGTGTACTTTCATATTTTATGTACAGTATAAAATATATACCTGATGTATTTTCAAGTTTTATGTGCAGTATATAATAAATATTTGGGGTGCTTACTTATTTTATGTACAGTATATAATACATATTTTGTGAAATTTGATATTTCATCTACTGTATATAAGATATAGTTGGTGAAATTTGATATTTTATCTACAGTATATGATATATAATTGGTGTACTTTCATATTTTACTTGTAGTATATAATACCTATTTGGTGTACTTTGATATTTTATGTACAGTGCATAATATATACGTGTAGTTTCATATTTTATGTACAGTATATGGTATATAATTCCTGAAATTTGATATTATATGTACAGTATATGATATGTATTTGGTGTAATTTGATATTATATGTACAATATATAATATGTATTTGGTGAAATTTTATATTTTATGTACAGTATATAATATATATTTGGTGTACTTTCATATTTTATGTACAGTATATAGTATATATTAGGTGAAATTTGATTTTTTATGTACATTATATAACAGATATTTGGTGAAATGTGATATTATATGTACAGTATATTATGTTTTTGGTGAAATTTGATATTTTATGTACAGTATATAAGATATATTTGGTGAAATTTTATATTTTATAAACAGTATATATTGTATATTTTGTGTACTTTCATATTTTATGTACAGTGTATAGAATATATTTGGTGACATTTGATATTTTATGTACAGTATGTAATATAAATTTGTTGAAATTTGATATTTTATGTACAGTATGTAATATATATTTGGTGTACTTTCATATTTTAAGTACAGTATAAAATATATACTTGATGTAGTTTCATATTTTATGTACAGAAAATAATATATATTTGTTGAAATTTCTTATTTTATGTACAGTATATAATATATATTTGGTGAAATTTTATATTTTATATACAGTATATAACATATATTTGGTGTAATTTCATATTTTATGTATGGTTTATAGTATATATTTCGTGACATTTGATATTTTATGTACAGTATATAATATATATTTGTTGAAATTTGATATTTTATGTACAGTATATAATATATATTTGCTGAAATTTTATATTTTATGTACAGTGTATAATATATATTTGGTGTACTTTCATATTTTATTTACAGTATATAGTATATATTTGGTGACATTTCATATTTTATGAACAATAGGTAAGATATGTTTGTTGAAATTTGATATTTTATGGACAGTATATAATATATATTGGGTGAAGTTTGATATTATAGGTACAGTATATAATATATATTTGGTGAAATTTGATATTTTATGTACAGTATATAATATATATTTGGTGAAATTTGATATTTTATGTACGGTACATAATATATATTTGGTGTACTTTCATATTTTATGTACAGTATATAGTATATATCTGGTGAAATTTGATATTTTTTGCACAGTATATAGCAGATATTTGGTGAAATTTGATATTATATGTACAGTATATAATATACTTTGGGTTAAATTTGATATTTTGTGTACAGTATATAATATATATTTGGTGAAATTTGATATTTTATGTACAGTATTTAATATATATTTGGTGAAATTTGATATTTTATATACAGTATCTAATATATATTTGGTGTACTTTCATATTTTATGTACAGTATAAAATATATACTTGATGTACTTTCATATTTTATGTACAGCAAATAATACATATTTGTTGAAATTTGATATTTTATATACAGTATATAATATATATTTGGCGAAATTTGATATTAATTGTACAGTATATAATATATATTTGGTGAAATTTGATATTTTATGTACAGTATATAAAATATATTTGGTGAAATTTGATATTTTATGTACAGTATATAATATATATTTGGTGTACTTTCATATTTTATGTACAGTATAAAATATATACCTGATGTACTTTCAAGTTTTATGTGCAGTATATAATAAATATTTGGGGTGCTTACTTATTTTATGTACAGTATATAATACATATTTTGTGAAATTTGATATTTCATCTACTGTATATAAGATATAGTTGGTGAAATTTGATATTTTATCTACAGTATATGATATATAATTGGTGTACTTTCATATTTTACTTGCAGTTTATAACACATATTTGGTGTACTTTCATATTTTATGTACAGTATATAGTATATATTTGTTGACATTTGATATTTTATGTACGGTATATAATATATATTTGTTGAAATTTGATATTTTATGTAAAGTATATAATATATATTTGGTGAAATTTTATATTTTATGTACACTAGATACTATATATTTGGTGTACTTTCATATTTTATGTACAGTATATAGTATATATTTGGTGACATTTGATATTTTATGTACAATATATAAGATATGTTTGTTGAAATTTGATATTTTATGTACAGTATATAATATATATTTGGTGAAATTTGATATTTTATGTACAGTATATAATATATATTTGGTGAAATTTGATAATTTAGGTACAGTATAAAAGATATATTTGTTGAAATTTGATATTTTATGTACAGTATATAATATATATTTGGTGAAATTTGATATTTCACCCACAGTATATAATATATATTTGATGAAATTTGAGATTTTATGTACGGTATATGATATATATTTGGTGTACTTTCATATTTTACTTATAGTATATAATATATATTTGGTGTACTTTGATATTTTATGCACAGTATATAATATATATTGGTGTAGTTTCATACTTTATGTAGAGTATATAGTATATAATTGCTGAAATTTGATATTTTATATACAGTATATAATATGTATTTTGTGTAATCTGATATTATATGTAAAGTATATAATATATATTTGGTGAAATTTTATATTTTATATAAAGTATATAACATATATTTGGTGTAATTTCATATTTTATGTACAGTATATAGTATATATTTGGTGACATTTGATATTTTATGTACCGTATATAATATATATTTGCTGAAATTTGATATTTTATTTACAGTAAATAATATATATTTGGTGAAATTTTATATTTTATGAACAGTGTATAATATATATTTGGTGTACTTTCATATTTTATGTACAGTATATAGTATATAGTTGGTGACATTAAATATTTTATGTACAGTAGATAATATATATTTGTTGAAATTTGACATTTTATATACAGTATATAATATATATTTGGTGAAATTTTATATTTTACTTACAGTATATAATATATATTTGGTGTATTTTCATATTTTATGTACAGTATATAATATATATATGGTGACATTTGATATTTTATCAACAATATGTAAGATATGTTTGTTGAAATTTGATATTTTATGTACAGTATATAATATATATTTGGTGAAATTTATTATAGGTACAGTATATAATATATATTTGGTGAAATTTGATATTTTATGTACGGTATATAATATATATTTGGTGAAATTTGATATTTTATGTACAGTATATAATATATATTTGGTGAAATTTGACATTTTATGTACAGTATATATATATTTGGTGTACTTTCATATTTTATGTACAGTATATAGTATATATTTGGTGAAATTTGATATTTTTTGCACAGTATATAGCAGATATTTGGTGAAATTTGATATTATATGTACAGTATATAATATACTTTGGTTTAAATTTGATATTTTGTCTACATTATATAATATATATTTGGTGAAATTTGATATTTTATGTACAGTATATAATATATACTTGGTGAAATTTGATATTTTATATACAGTATTTAATATATATTTGGTGTACTTTCATATTTTATGTACAGTATAAAATATATTCTTGATGTACTTTCATATTTTATGTACAGCAAATAATACATATTTGTTGTATTTTGATATTTTATATACAGTATATAATATATATTTGGCGAAATTTGATATTAATTGTACAGTATATAATATATATTTGGTGAAATTTGATATTTTATGTGCAGTATATAAAATATATTTGGTGAAATTTGATATTTTATGTACAGTATATAATGTATATTTGGTGTACTTTCATATTTTATGTACAGTATAAAATATATACTTGATGTACTTTCAAGTTTTATGTGCAGTATATAATAAATATTTGGGGTTCCTTCATATTTTATGTACAGTATATAATATATATTTTGTGAAATTTGATATTTCATCTACTGTATATAAGATATCGTTGGTGAAATTTGATATTTTATGTACAGTATATGATATATAATTGGTGTACTTTCATATTTTACTTGCAGTATATAATACCTATTTGGTGTACTTTGATATTTTATGTACAGTGCATAATATATAGGTGTAGTTTCATATTTTATGTACAGTATATGGTATATAATTCCTGAAATTTGATATTATATGTACAGTATATGATATGTATTTGGTGTAATTTGATATTATATGTACAATATATAATATGTATTTGGTGAAATTTTATATTTTATGTACAGTATATAATATATATTTGGTGTACTTTCATATTTTATGTACAGTATATTGTATATATTAGGTGAAATTTGATTTTTTATGTACATTATATAACAGATATTTGGTGAAATGTGATATTATATGTACAGTATATTATGTTTTTGGTGAAATTTGATATTTTATGTACAGTATATAAGATATATTTGGTGAAATTTTATATTTTATAAACAGTATATATTGTATATTTTGTGTACTTTCATATTTTATGTACAGTGTATAGAATATATTTGGTGACATTTGATATTTTATGTACAGTATGTAATATAAATTTGTTGAAATTTGATATTTTATGTACAGTATGTAATATATATTTGGTGTATTTTCATATTTTAAGTACAGTATAAAGTATATACTTCATGTAGTTTCATATTTTATTTACAGAAAATAATATATATTTGTTGAAATTTGTTATTTTATGTACAGTATATAATATATATTTGGTGAAATTTGATATTATAGGTACAGTATATAATATATATTTGGTGAAATTTGATATTTTTTGAACTGTATATAATATATATTTGGTGAAATTTCATACTTTATGTACAGTATAAAACATATATTTGGTGAAATTTGATATTTTATGTACAGTATATAATATATATTTGGTGTACTTTCATATTTTATGTGCAGTATAAAATATATACTTGATGTACTTTCATATTTTATGTAAGAAAATAATACATATTTGTTGAAATTTGATATTTTATGTACAGTATATAATTTATATTTGGTGCAATTTTATATTTTATGTACTCTATATCATATATATTTGGTGTACTTACCAGTTTTATGTACAGTATATAATATATATTTGGTGAAATTTGATATTATAGGTACAGTATATAATATATATTTGGTGAAATTTGATATTTTACTTACAGTATATAATATATATTTGCTGTATTTTCATATTTTATGTACAGTATATAATATATATTTGGTGACATTTGATATTTTATGAACAATATGTAAGATATGTTTGTTGAAATTTGAAATTTTGTGTACAGTATATAATATATTTTTGGTGAAATTTGATGTTATAAGTACAGTATATAATATATATTTGGTGAAATTTGATATTTAATGTACAGTATATAATATATATTTGGTGAAATTTGATATTTTATGTACAGTATATAAGATATATTTGGTGAAATTTGATATTTTATGGACAGTATATAAGATATATTTGGTGAAATTTGATATTTTATATACTATATATATATTTGGTGTTCTTTCCTATTTTATGTACATATATAGTATATATTTGGTGAAATTCGATATTTTTTGCACAGTACATAGTAGATATTTGGTGAAATTTGATATTATATGTACAGTATATAGTATACTTTGGGTTAAATTTGATATTTTGTGTACAGTATATAATATGTATTTGGTGAAATTTGATATTTTATGTACAGTATATAATATATATTTCGTGAAATTTGATATTTTATATACAGTATGTAATATATATTTGGTGTACTTTCATATTTTATGTACAGTATAAAATATATACCTGATGTATTTTCAAGTTTTATGTGCAGTATATAATAAATATTTGGGGTGCTTACTTATTTTATGTACAGTATATAATACATATTTTGTGAAATTTGATATTTCATCTACTGTATATAAGATATAGTTGGTGAAATTTGATATTTTATCTACAGTATATGATATATAATTGGTGTACTTTCATATTTTACTTGTAGTATATAATACCTATTTGGTGTACTTTGATATTTTATGTACAGTGCATAATATATACGTGTAGTTTCATATTTTATGTACAGTATATGGTATATAATTCCTGAAATTTGATATTATATGTACAGTATATGATATGTATTTGGTGTAATTTGATATTATATGTACAATATATAATATGTATTTGGTGAAATTTTATATTTTATGTACAGTATATAATATATATTTGGTGTACTTTCATATTTTATGTACAGTATATAGTATATATTAGGTGAAATTTGATTTTTTATGTACATTATATAACAGATATTTGGTGAAATGTGATATTATATGTACAGTATATTATGTTTTTGGTGAAATTTGATATTTTATGTACAGTATATAAGATATATTTGGTGAAATTTTATATTTTATAAACAGTATATATTGTATATTTTGTGTACTTTCATATTTTATGTACAGTGTATAGAATATATTTGGTGACATTTGATATTTTATGTACAGTATGTAATATAAATTTGTTGAAATTTGATATTTTATGTACAGTATGTAATATATATTTGGTGTACTTTCATATTTTAAGTACAGTATAAAATATATACTTGATGTAGTTTCATATTTTATGTACAGAAAATAATATATATTTGTTGAAATTTCTTATTTTATGTACAGTATATAATATATATTTGGTGAAATTTGATATTATAGGTACAGTATATAATATATATTTGGTGAAATTTGATATTTTTTGAACTGTATATAATATATATTTGGTGAAATTTCATACTTTATGTACAGTATAAAACATATATTTGGTGAAATTTGATATTTTATGTACAGTATATAATATATATTTGGTGTACTTTCATATTTTATGTGCAGTATAAAATATATACTTGATGTACTTTCATATTTTATGTAAGAAAATAATACATATTTGTTGAAATTTGATATTTTATGTACAGTATATAATTTATATTTGGTGCAATTTTCTGTTTTATGTACTCTATATCATATATATTTGGTGTACTTACCAGTTTTATGTACAGTATATAATATATATTTGGTGAAATTTGATATTTTATGTACAGTATATTATATATATTTGGTGAAATTTGATATTTTATATACAGTAAGTAATATATATTTGGTGTACTTTCATATTTTATGTACAGTATAAAATACATACTTGATGTAGTTTCATATTTTATGTACAGTAAATAATACATATTTTTTGAAATTTAATATTTTATGTACAGTATATAGTATATATTTGGTGACATTTGATATTTTATGTACAGTATGTAATATTAATTTGTTGAAATTTGATATTTTATGTACAGTATGTAATATATCTTTGGTGTACTTTCATATTTTATGTAGAGTATAAAATATATACTTGATGTACTTTCAAGTTTTATGGACAGAATACAATATATATTTGGTGTACTTTCATATTTTATATACAGTATATAATATATATTTTGTGAATTTGGATATTTCATGTACTGTATGTTAGAAATAATTGGTGAAATTTGATATTTTCTGTACAGTAGATGTTATATAACTTTTGTACTTTCATCTTTTACTTGCAGTATATAATACATATTTGGTGTACTTTGATATTTTATGTACAGTATATAATATATATTTGGTGAAATTTGATATTTTACATACGGTATATAATATATATTTGGTGAAATTTGAGATTTTATGTACAGTATATGATATATATTTGGTGTACTTTCATATTTTACTTACAGTATATAATATATCTTTGGTGTACTTTGATATTTTATGTACAGCATATAATATATATTGGTGTATTTTCATATTTTATGTAGAGTATATAGTATATAATTGCTGAAATTTGATATTTTATGTACAGTATATAATATGTATTTTGTGTAATTTGATATTATATGTACAGTATATAATATATATTTGGTGAAATTTGATATTTTACACACAGTATATAATATATATTTGGTGAAATTTGAGATTTTATGTACGGTATATGATATATATTTGGTGTAATTTCATATTTTACTTACAGTATATAATATATATTTGGTGTACTTTGCTATTTTATGTACAGTATATAATATATATTGGTGTAGTTTCATATTTTATGTAGAGTATATAATACATATTTGGTGAAATTTGGTATTTTATATACAGTATGTAATATATATTTGGTGTACTTTCATATTATATGTACAGTATAAAATATATAATTCTACTTTCATATTTTATGTACAGTAATTAATACATATTTGTTGAAATTTGATATTTTATATACAGTATATAATATATATTTGGTGAAATTTCATATTATATTTACAGTATATAATATATATTTGGTGAAATTTCTTATTTTATGTACAGTATATAATATATATTTGGTGAAATTTGAGATTTTATGTACAGTATGTGATATATATTTGGTGTACTTTCATATTTTACTTACAGTATATAATATATACTTGGTGTACTTTGATATTTTATGTACAGTATATAATATATATTGGTGTAGTTTCATATTTTATGTAGAGTATATAGTATATAATTGCTGAAATTTGATATTTTATATACAGTATATAATATGTATTTTGTGTAATCTGATATTATATGTAAAGTATATAATATATATTTGGTGAAATTTTATATTTTATATACAGTATATAACATATATTTGGTGTAATTTCATATTTTATGTATGGTTTATAGTATATATTTCGTGACATTTGATATTTTATGTACAGTATATAATATATATTTGTTGAAATTTGATATTTTATGTACAGTATATAATATATATTTGCTGAAATTTTATATTTTATGTACAGTGTATAATATATATTTGGTGTACTTTCATATTTTATTTACAGTATATAGTATATATTTGGTGACATTTCATATTTTATGAACAATAGGTAAGATATGTTTGTTGAAATTTGATATTTTATGGACAGTATATAATATATATTGGGTGAAGTTTGATATTATAGGTACAGTATATAATATATATTTGGTGAAATTTGATATTTTATGTACAGTATATAATATATATTTGGTGAAATTTGAAATTTTATGTACGGTACATAATATATATTTGGTGTACTTTCATATTTTATGTACAGTATATAGTATATATCTGGTGAAATTTGATATTTTTTGCACAGTATATAGCAGATATTTGGTGAAATTTGATATTATATGTACAGTATATAATATACTTTGGGTTAAATTTGATATTTTGTGAACAGTATATAATATATATTTGGTGAAATTTGATATTTTATGTACAGTATTTAATATATATTTGGTGAAATTTGATATTTTATATACAGTATCTAATATATATTTGGTGTACTTTCATATTTTATGTACAGTATAAAATATATACTTGATGTACTTTCATATTTTATGTACAGCAAATAATACATATTTGTTGAAATTTGATATTTTATATACAGTATATAATATATATTTGGCGAAATTTGATATTAATTGTACAGTATATAATATATATTTGGTGAAATTTGATATTTTATGTACAGTATATAAAATATATTTGGTGAAATTTGATATTTTATGTACAGTATATAATATATATTTGGTGTACTTTCATATTTTATGTACAGTATAAAATTTATACCTGATGTACTTTCAAGTTTTATGTGCAGTATATAATAAATATTTGGGGTGCTTACTTATTTTATGTACAGTATATAATACATATTTTGTGAAATTTGATATTTCATCTACTGTATATAAGATATAGTTGGTGAAATTTGATATTTTATCTACAGTATATGATATATAATTGGTGTACTTTCATATTTTACTTGCAGTTTATAACACATATTTGGTGTACCTTCATATTTTATGTACAGTATATAGTATATATTTGTTGACATTTGATATTTTATGTACGGTATATAATATATATTTGTTGAAATTTGATATTTTATGTAAAGTATATAATATATATTTGGTGAAATTTTATATTTTATGTACACTAGATACTATATATTTGGTGTACTTTCATATTTTATGTACAGTATATAGTATATATTTGGTGACATTTGATATTTTATGTACAATATATAAGATATGTTTGTTGAAATTTGATATTTTATGTACAGTATATATTATATATTTGGTGAAATTTGATATTTTATGTACAGTATATAATATATATTTGGTGAAATTTGATAATTTAGGTACAGTATAAAAGATATATTTGGTGAAATTTGATATTTTATGTACAGTATATAATATATATTTGGTGAAATTTGATATTTCACCCACAGTATATAATATATATTTGATGAAATTTGAGATTTTATGTACGGTATATGATATATATTTGGTGTACTTTCATATTTTCCTTATAGTATATAATATATATTTGGTGTACTTTGATATTTTATGCACAGTATATAATATATATTGGTGTAGTTTCATACTTTATGTAGAGTATATAGTATATAATTGCTGAAATTTGATATTTTATATACAGTATATAATATGTATTTTGTGTAATCTGATATTATATGTAAAGTATATAATATATATTTGGTGAAATTTTATATTTTATATATAGTATATAACATATATTTGGTGTAATTTCATATTTTATGTACAGTATATAGTATATATTTGGTGACATTTGATATTTTATGTACAGTATATAATATATATTTGCTGAAATTTGATATTTTATTTACAGTAAATAATATATATTTGGTGAAATTTTATATTTTATGTACAGTGTATAATATGTATTTGGTGTACTTTCATATTTTATGTACAGTATATAGTATATAGTTGGTGACATTAAATATTTTATGTACAGTAGATAATATATATTTGTTGAAATTTGACATTTTATATACAGTATATAATATATATTTGGTGAAATTTTATATTTTACTTACAGTATATAATATATATTTGGTGTATTTTCATATTTTATGTACAGTATATAATATATATATGGTGACATTTGATATTTTATCAACAATATGTAAGATATGTTTGTTGAAATTTGATATTTTATGTACAGTATATAATATATATTTGGTGAAATTTGATATTATAGGTACAGTATATAATATATATTTGGTGAAATTTGATATTTTATGTACGGTATATAATATATATTTGGTGAAATTTGATATTTTATGTACAGTATATAATATATATTTGGTGAAATTTGACATTTTATGTACAGTATATATATATTTGGTGTACTTTCATATTTTATGTACAGTATATAGTATATATTTGGTGAAATTTGATATTTTTTGCACAGTATATAGCAGATATTTGGTGAAATTTGATATTATATGTACAGTATATAATATACTTTGGGTTAAATTTGATATTTTGTCTACATTATATAATATATATTTGGTGAAATTTGATATTTTATGTACAGTATATAATATATACTTGGTGAAATTTGATAGTTTATATACAGTATTTAATATATATTTGGTGTACTTTCATATTTTATGTACAGTATAAAATATATTCTTGATGTACTTTCATATTTTATGTACAGCAAATAATACATATTTGTTGTATTTTGATATTTTATATACAGTATATAATGTATTTGTGGTGAAATTTGATATTAATTGTACAGTATATAATATATATTTGGTGAAATTTGATATTTTATGTACAGTATGTAAAATATATTTGGTGAAATTTGATATTTTATGTACAGTATATAATATATATTTGGTGTACTTTCATATTTTATGTATAGTATAAAATATATACTTGATGTACTTTCAAGTTTTATGTGCAGTATATAATAAATATTTGGGGTTCCTTCATATTTTATGTACAGTATATAATATATATTTTGTGAAATTTGATATTTCATCTACTGTATATAAGATATCGTTGTTGAAATTTGATATTTTATGTACAGTATATGATATATAATTGGTGTACTTTCATATTTTACTTGCAGTATATAATACCTATTTGGTGTACTTTGATATTTTATGTACAGTGCATAATATATAGGTGTAGTTTCATATTTTATGTACAGTATATGGTATATAATTCCTGAAATTTGATATTATATGTACAGTATATGATATGTATTTGGTGTAATTTGATATTATATGTACAATATATAGTATGTATTTGGTGAAATTTTATATTTTATGTACAGTATATAATATATATTTGGTGTACTTTCATATTTTATGTACAGTATATAGTATATATTAGGTGAAATTTGATTTTTTATGTACATTATATAACAGATATTTGGTGAAATGTGATATTATATGTACAGTATATTATGTTTTTGGTGAAATTTGATATTTTATGTACAGTATATAAGATATATTTGGTGAAATTTTATATTTTATAAACAGTATATATTGTATATTTTGTGTACTTTCATATTTTATGTACAGTGTAGAGAATATATTTGGTGACATTTGATATTTTATGTACACTATGTAATATAAATTTGTTGAAATTTGATATTTTATGTACAGTATGTAATATATATTTGGTGTACTTTCATATTTTAAGTACAGTATAAAATATATACTTGATGTAGTTTCATATTTTATGTACAGAAAATAATATATATTTGTTGAAATTTGTTATTTTATGTACAGTATATAATATATATTTGGTGAAATTTGATATTATAGGTACAGTATATAATATATATTTGGTGAAATTTGATATTTTTTGAACTGTATATAATATATATTTGGTGAAATTTCATACTTTATGTACAGTATAAAACATATATTTGGTGAAATTTGATATTTTATGTACAGTATATAATATATATTTGGTGTACTTTCATATTTTATGTGCAGTATAAAATATATACTTGATGTACTTTCATATTTTATGTAAGAAAATAATACATATTTGTTGAAATTTGATATTTTATGTACAGTATATAATTTATATTTGGTGCAATTTTCTGTTTTATGTACTCTATATCATATATATTTGGTGTACTTACCAGTTTTATGTACAGTATATAATATATATTTGGTGAAATTTGATATTATAGGTACAGTATATAATATATATTTGGTGAAATTTGATATTTTTTGAACTGTATATAATATATATTTGGTGAAATTTCATACTTTATGTACAGTATAAAACATATATTTGGTGAAATTTGATATTTTATGTACAGTATATAATATATATTTGGTGTACTTTCATATTTTACTTACAGTATATAATATATCTTTGGTGTACTTTGATATTTTATGTACAGCATATAATATATATTGGTGTATTTTCATATTTTATGTAGAGTATATAGTATATAATTGCTGAAATTTGATATTTTATGTACAGTATATAATATGTATTTTGTGTAATTTGATATTATATGTACAGTATATAATATATGTTTGGTGAAATTTGATATTTTACACACAGTATATAATATATATTTGGTGAAATTTGAGATTTTATGTACGGTATATGATATATATTTGGTGTAATTTCATATTTTACTTACAGTATATAATATATATTTGGTGTACTTTGCTATTTTATGTACAGTATATAATATATATTGGTGTAGTTTCATATTTTATGTAGAGTATATAATACATATTTGGTGAAATTTGGTATTTTATATACAGTATGTAATATATATTTGGTGTACTTTCATATTATATGTACAGTATAAAATATATAATTCTACTTTCATATTTTATGTACAGTAATTAATACATATTTGTTGAAATTTGATATTTTATATACAGTATATAATATATATTTGGTGAAATTTCATATTATATTTACAGTATATAATATATATTTGGTGAAATTTCTTATTTTATGTACAGTATATAATATATATTTGGTGAAATTTGAGATTTTATGTACAGTATGTGATATATATTTGGTGTACTTTCATATTTTACTTACAGTATATAATATATACTTGGTGTACTTTGATATTTTATGTACAGTATATAATATATATTGGTGTAGTTTCATATTTTATGTAGAGTATATAGTATATAATTGCTGAAATTTGATATTTTATATACAGTATATAATATGTATTTTGTGTAATCTGATATTATATGTAAAGTATATAATATATATTTGGTGAAATTTTATATTTTATATACAGTATATAACATATATTTGGTGTAATTTCATATTTTATGTACGGTTTATAGTATATATTTCGTGACATTTGATATTTTATGTACAGTATATAATATATATTTGTTGAAATTTGATATTTTATGTACAGTATATAATATATATTTGCTGAAATTTTATATTTTATGTACAGTGTATAATATATATTTGGTGTACTTTCATATTTTATGTACAGTATATAGTATATATTTGGTGACATTTCATATTTTATGAACAATAGGTAAGATATGTTTGTTGAAATTTGATATTTTATGGACAGTATATAATATATATTGGGTGAAGTTTGATATTATAGGTACAGTATATAATATATATTTGGTGAAATTTGATATTTTATGTACAGTATATAATATATATTTGGTGAAATTTGACATTTTATGTACGGTACATAATATATATTTGGTGTACTTTCATATTTTATGTACAGTATATAGTATATATCTGGTGAAATTTGATATTTTTTGCACAGTATATAGCAGATATTTGGTGAAATTTGATATTATACGTACAGTATATAATATACTTTGGGTTAAATTTGATATTTTATGTACAGTAGATAATATATATTTGTTGAAATTTGACATTTTATATACAGTATATAATATATATTTGGTGAAATTTTATATTTTACTTACAGTATATAATATATATTTGGTGTATTTTCATATTTTATGTACAGTATATAATATATATATGGTGACATTTGATATTTTATCAACAATATGTAAGATATGTTTGTTGAAATTTGATATTTTATGTACAGTATATAATATATATTTGGTGAAATTTGATATTATAGGTACAGTATATAATATATATTTGGTGAAATTTGATATTTTATGTACGGTATATAATATATATTTGGTGAAATTTGATATTTTATGTACAGTATATAATATATATTTGGTGAAATTTGACATTTTATGTACAGTATATATATATTTGGTGTACTTTAATATTTTATGTACAGTATATAGTATATATTTGGTGAAATTTGATATTTTTTGCACAGTATATAGCAGATATTTGGTGAAATTTGATATTATATGTACAGTATATAATATACTTTGGGTTAAATTTGATATTTTGTCTACATTATATAATATATATTTGGTGAAATTTGATATTTTATGTACAGTATATAATATATACTTGGTGAAATTTGATATTTTATATACAGTATTTAATATATATTTGGTGTACTTTCATATTTTATGTACAGTATAAAATATATACTTGATGTACTTTCATATTTTATGTACAGCAAATAATACATATTTGTTGTATTTTGATATTTTATATACAGTATATAATATATATTTGGCGAAATTTGATATTAATTGTACAGTATATAATATATATTTGGTGAAATTTGATATTTTATGTACAGTATGTAAAACATATTTGGTGAAATTTGATATTTTATGTACAGTATATAATATATATTTGGTGTACTTTCATATTTTATGTACAGTATAAAATATATACTTGATGTACTTTCAAGTTTTATGTGCAGTATATAATAAATATTTGGGGTTCCTTCATATTTTATGTACAGTATATAATATATATTTTGTGAAATTTGATATTTCATCTACTGTATATAAGATATCGTTGGTGAAATTTGATATTTTATGTACAGTATATGATATATAATTGGTGTACTTTCATATTTTACTTGCAGTATATAATACCTATTTGGTGTACTTTGATATTTTATGTACAGTGCATAATATATAGGTGTAGTTTCATATTTTATGTACAGTATATGGTATATAATTCCTGAAATTTGATATTATATGTACAGTATATGATATGTATTTGGTGTAATTTGATATTATATGTACAATATATAATATGTATTTGGTGAAATTTTATATTTTATGTACAGTATATAATATATATTTGGTGTACTTTCATATTTTATGTACAGTATATAGTATATATTAGGTGAAATTTGATTTTTTATGTACATTATATAACAGATATTTGGTGAAATGTGATATTATATGTACAGTATATTATGTTTTTGGTGAAATTTGATATTTTATGTACAGTATATAAGATATATTTGGTGAAATTTTATATTTTATAAACAGTATATATTGTATATTTTGTGTACTTTCATATTTTATGTACAGTGTATAGAATATATTTGGTGACATTTGATATTTTATGTACAGTATGTAATATAAATTTGTTGAAATTTGATATTTTATCTACAGTATGTAATATATATTTGGTGTACTTTCATATTTTAAGTACAGTATAAAATATATACTTGATGTAGTTTCATATTTTATGTACAGAAAATAATATATATTTGTTGAAATTTCTTATTTTATGTACAGTATATAATATATATTTGGTGAAATTTGATATTATAGGTACAGTATATAATATATATTTGGTGAAATTTGATATTTTTTGAACTGTATATAATATATATTTGGTGAAATTTCATACTTTATGTACAGTATAAAACATATATTTGGTGAAATTTGATATTTTATTTACAGTATATAATATATATTTGGTGTACTTTCATATTTTATGTGCAGTATAAAATATATACTTGATGTACTTTCATATTTTATGTAAGAAAATAATATATATTTGTTGAAATTTGATATTTTATGTACAGTATATAATTTATATTTGGTGCAATTTTATGTTTTATGTACTCTATATCATATATATTTGGTGTACTTACCAGTTTTATGTACAGTATATAATATATATTTGGTGAAATTTGATATTTTATGTACAGTATATTATATATATTTGGTGAAATTTGATATTTTATATACAGTAAGTAATATATATTTGGTGTACTTTCATATTTTATGTACAGTATAAAATACATACTTGATGTAGTTTCATATTTTATGTACAGTAAATAATACATATTTTTTGAAATTTAATATTTTATGTACAGTATATAGTATATATTTGGTGACATTTGATATTTTATGTACAGTATGTAATATAAATTTGTTGAAATTTGATATTTTATGTACAGTATATAATATATCTTTGGTGTACTTTCATATTTTATGCAGAGTATAAAATATATACTTGATTTACTTTCAAGTTTTATGGACAGAATACAATATATATTTGGTGTACTTTCATATTTTATATACAGTATATAATATATATTTTGTGAATTTGGATATTTCATGTACTGTATGTTAGACATAATTGGTGAAATTTGATATTTTCTGTACGGTTGATGATATATAACTTGTGTACTTTCATCTTTTACTTGCAGTATATAATACATATTTGGTGTACTTTGATATTTTATGTACAGTATATAATATATATTTGGTGAAATTTGATATTTTACATACGGTATATAATATATATTTGGTGAAATTTGAGATTTTATGTACAGTATATGATATATATTTGGTGTACTTTCATATTTTACTTACAGTATATAATATATCTTTGGTGTACTTTGATATTTTATGTACAGCATATAATATATATTGGTGTATTTTCATATTTTATGTAGAGTATATAGTATATAATTGCTGAAATTTGATATTTTATGTACAGTATATAATATGTATTTTGTGTAATTTGATATTATATGTACAGTATATAATATATGTTTGGTGAAATTTGATATTTTACACACAGTATATAATATATATTTGGTGAAATTTGAGATTTTATGTACGGTATATGATATATATTTGGTGTAATTTCATATTTTACTTACAGTATATAATATATATTTGGTGTACTTTGCTATTTTATGTACAGTATATAATATATATTGGTGTAGTTTCATATTTTATGTAGAGTATATAATACATATTTGGTGAAATTTGGTATTTTATATACAGTATGTAATATATATTTGGTGTACTTTCATATTATATGTACAGTATAAAATATATAATTCTACTTTCATATTTTATGTACAGTAATTAATACATATTTGTTGAAATTTGATATTTTATATACAGTATATAATATATATTTGGTGAAATTTCATATTATATTTACAGTATATAATATATATTTGGTGAAATTTCTTATTTTATGTACAGTATATAATATATATTTGGTGAAATTTGAGATTTTATGTACAGTATGTGATATATATTTGGTGTACTTTCATATTTTACTTACAGTATATAATATATACTTGGTGTACTTTGATATTTTATGTACAGTATATAATATATATTGGTGTAGTTTCATATTTTATGTAGAGTATATAGTATATAATTGCTGAAATTTGATATTTTATATACAGTATATAATATGTATTTTGTGTAATCTGATATTATATGTAAAGTATATAATATATATTTGGTGAAATTTTATATTTTATATACAGTATATAACATATATTTGGTGTAATTTCATATTTTATGTACGGTTTATAGTATATATTTCGTGACATTTGATATTTTATGTACAGTATATAATATATATTTGTTGAAATTTGATATTTTATGTACAGTATATAATATATATTTGCTGAAATTTTATATTTTATGTACAGTGTATAATATATATTTGGTGTACTTTCATATTTTATGTACAGTATATAGTATATATTTGGTGACATTTCATATTTTATGAACAATAGGTAAGATATGTTTGTTGAAATTTGATATTTTATGGACAGTATATAATATATATTGGGTGAAGTTTGATATTATAGGTACAGTATATAATATATATTTGGTGAAATTTGATATTTTATGTACAGTATATAATATATATTTGGTGAAATTTGATATTTTATGTACGGTACATAATATATATTTGGTGTACTTTCATATTTTATGTACAGTATATAGTATATATCTGGTGAAATTTGATATTTTTTGCACAGTATATAGCAGATATTTGGTGAAATTTGATATTATATGTACAGTATATAATATACTTTGGGTTAAATTTGATATTTTGTGTACAGTATATAATATATATTTGGTGAAATTTGATATTTTATGTACAGTATATAATATATATTTGGTGAAATTTGATATTTTATATACAGTATCTAATATATAATTGGTGTACTTTCATATTTTATGTACAGTATAAAATATATACTTGATGTACTTTCATATTTTATGTACAGCAAATAATACATATTTGTTGAAATTTGATATTTTATAGACAGTATATAATATATATTTGGCGAAATTTGATATTAATTGTACAGTATATAATATATATTTGGTGAAATTTGATATTTTATGTACAGTATATAAAATATATTTGGTGAAATTTGATATTTTATGTACAGTATATAATATATATTTGGTGTACTTTCATATTTTATGTACAGTATAAAATATATACCTGATGTACTTTCAAGTTTTATGTGCAGTATATAATAAATATTTGGGGTGCTTACTTATTTTATGTACAGTATATAATACATATTTTGTGAAATTTGATATTTCATCTACTGTATATAAGATATAGTTGGTGAAATTTGATATTTTATCTACAGTATATGATATATAATTGGTGTACTTTCATATTTTACTTGCAGTTTATAACACATATTTGGTGTACTTTCATATTTTATGTACAGTATATAGTATATATTTGTTGACATTTGATATTTTATGTACGGTATATAATATATATTTGTTGAAATTTGATATTTTATGTAAAGTATATAATATATATTTGGTGAAATTTTGTATTTTATGTACACTAGATACTATATATTTGGTGTACTTTCATATTTTATGTACAGTATATAGTATATATTTGGTGACATTTGATATTTTATGTACAATATATAAGATATGTTTGTTGAAATTTGATATTTTATGTACAGTATATAATATATATTTGGTGAAATTTGATATTTTATGTACAGTATATAATATATATTTGGTGAAATTTGATAATTTAGGTACAGTGTAAAAGATATATTTGGTGAAATTTGATATTTTATGTACAGTATATAATATATATTTGGTGAAATTTGATATTTCACCCACAGTATATAATATATATTTGATGAAATTTGAGATTTTATGTACGGTATATGATATATATTTGGTGTACTTTCATATTTTACTTATAGTATATAATATATATTTGGTGTACTTTGATATTTTATGCACAGTATATAATATATATTGGTGTAGTTTCATACTTTATGTAGAGTATATAGTATATAATTGCTGAAATTTGATATTTTATATACAGTATATAATATGTATTTTGTGTAATCTGATATTATATGTAAAGTATATAATATATATTTGGTGAAATTTTATATTTTATATAAAGTATATAACATATATTTGGTGTAATTTCATATTTTATGTACAGTATATAGTATATATTTGGTGACATTTGATATTTTATGTACAGTATATAATATATATTTGCTGAAATTTGATATTTTATTTACAGTAAATAATATATATTTGGTGAAATTTTATATTTTATGAACAGTGTATAATATATATTTGGCGTACTTTCATATTTTATGTACAGTATATAGTATATAGTTGGTGACATTAAATATTTTATGTACAGTAGATAATATATATTTGTTGAAATTTGACATTTTATATACAGTATATAATATATATTTGGTGAAATTTTATATTTTACTTACAGTATATAATATATATTTGGTGTATTTTCATATTTTATGTACAGTATATAATATATATATGGTGACATTTGATATTTTATCAACAATATGTAAGATATGTTTGTTGAAATTTGATATTTTATGTACAGTATATAATATATATTTGGTGAAATTTATTATAGGTACAGTATATAATATATATTTGGTGAAATTTGATATTTTATGTACGGTATATAATATATATTTCGTGAAATTTGATATTTTATGTACAGTATATAATATATATTTGGTGAAATTTGACATTTTATGTACAGTATATATATATTTGGTGTACTTTCATATTTTATGTACAGTATATAGTATATATTTGGTGAAATTTGATAATTTTTGCACAGTATATAGCAGATATTTGGTGAAATTTGATATTATATGTACAGTATATAATATACTTTGGGTTAAATTTGATATTTTGTCTACATTATATAATATATATTTGGTGAAATTTGATATTTTATGTACAGTATATAATATATACTTGGTGAAATTTGATATTTTATATACAGTATTTAATATATATTTGGTGTACTTTCATATTTTATGTACAGGATAAAATATATTCTTGATGTACTTTCATATTTTATGTGCAGCAAATAATACATATTTGTTGTATTTTGATATTTTATATACAGTATATAATATATATTTGGCGAAATTTGATATTAATTGTACAGTATATAATATATATTTGGTGAAATTTGATATTTTATGTGCAGTATATAAAATATATTTGGTGAAATTTGATATTTTATGTACAGTATATAATATATATTTGGTGTACTTTCATATTTTATGTACAGTATAAAATATATACTTGATGTACTTTCAAGTTTTATGTGCAGTATATAATAAATATTTGGGGTTCCTTCATATTTTATGTACAGTATATAATATATATTTTGTGAAATTTGATATTTCATCTACTGTATATAAGATATCGTTGGTGAAATTTGATATTTTATGTACAGTATATGATATATAATTGGTGTACTTTCATATTTTACTTGCAGTATATAATACCTATTTGGTGTACTTTGATATTTTATGTACAGTGCATAATATATAGGTGTAGTTTCATATTTTATGTACAGTATATGGTATATAATTCCTGAAATTTGATATTATATGTACAGTATATGATATGTATTTGGTGTAATTTGATATTATATGTACAATATATAATATGTATTTGGTGAAATTTTATATTTTATGTACAGTATATAATATATATTTGGTGTACTTTCATATTTTATGTACAGTATATAGTATATATTAGGTGAAATTTGATTTTTTATGTACATTATATAACAGATATTTGGTGAAATGTGATATTATATGTACAGTATATTATGTTTTTGGTGAAATTTGATATTTTTTGTACAGTATATAAGATATATTTGGTGAAATTTTATATTTTATAAACAGTATATATTGTATATTTTGTGTACTTTCATATTTTATGTACAGTGTAGAGAATATATTTGGTGACATTTGATATTTTATGTACAGTATGTAATATAAATTTGTTGAAATTTGATATTTTATGTACAGTATGTAATATATATTTGGTGTACTTTCATATTTTAAGTATAGTATAAAATATATACTTGATGTAGTTTCATATTTTATGTACAGAAAATAATATATATTTGTTGAAATTTCTTATTTTATGTACAGTATATAATATATATTTGGTGAAATTTGATATTATAGGTACAGTATATAATATATATTTGGTGAAATTTGATATTTTTTGAACTGTATATAATATATATTTGGTGAAATTTCATACTTTATGTACAGTATAAAACATATATTTGGTGAAATTTGATATTTTATGTACAGTATATAATATATATTTGGTGTACTTTCATATTTTATGTGCAGTATAAAATATATACTTGATGTACTTTCATATTTTATGTAAGAAAATAATACATATTTGTTGAAATTTGATATTTTATGTACAGTATATAATTTATATTTGGTGCAATTTTATGTTTTATGTACTCTATATCACATATATTTGGTGTACTTACCAGTTTTATGTACAGTATATAATATATATTTGGTGAAATTTGATATTTTATGTACAGTATATTATATATATTTGGTGAAATTTGATATTTTATATACAGTAAGTAATATATATTTGGTGTACTTTCATATTTTATGTACAGTATGAAATACATACTTGATGTAGTTTGATATTTTATGTACAGTAAATAATACATATTTTTTGAAATTTAATATTTTATGTACAGTATATAGTATATATTTGGTGACATTTGATATTTTATGTACAGTATGTAATATAAATTTGTTGAAATTTGATATTTTATGTACAGTATATAATATATCTTTGGTGTACTTTCATATTTTATGCAGAGTATAAAATATATACTTGATGTACTTTCAAGTTTTATGGACAGAATACAATATATATTTTGTGTACTTTCATATTTTATATACAGTATATAATATATATTTTGTGAATTTGGATATTTCATGTACTGTATGTTAGACATAATTGGTGAAATTTGATATTTTCTGTACGGTTGATGATATATAACTTGTGTACTTTCATCTTTTACTTGCAGTATATAATACATATTTGGTGTACTTTGATATTTTATGTACAGTATATAATATATATTTGGTGAAATTTGATATTTTACATACGGTATATAATATATATTTGGTGAAATTTGAGATTTTATGTACAGTATATGATATATATTTGGTGTACTTTCATATTTTACTTACAGTATATAATATATCTTTGGTGTACTTTGATATTTTATGTACAGCATATAATATATATTGGTGTATTTTCATATTTTATGTAGAGTATATAGTATATAATTGCTGAAATTTGATATTTTATGTACAGTATATAATATGTATTTTGTGTAATTTGATATTATATGTACAGTATATAATATATATTTGGTGAAATTTGATATTTTACACACAGTATATAATATATATTTGGTGAAATTTGAGATTTTATGTACGGTATATGATATATATTTGGTGTAATTTCATATTTTACTTACAGTATATAATATATATTTGGTGTACTTTGCTATTTTATGTACAGTATATAATATATATTGGTATAGTTTCATATTTTATGTAGAGTATATAATACATATTGGGTGAAATTTGGTATTTTATATACAGTATGTAATATATATTTGGTGTACTTTCATATTATATGTACAGTATAAAATATATAATTCTACTTTCATATTTTATGTACAGTAATTAATACATATTTGTTGAAATTTGATATTTTATATACAGTATATAATATATATTTGGTGAAATTTCATATTATATTTACAGTATATAATATATATTTGGTGAAATTTCTTATTTTATGTACAGTATATAATATATATTTGGTGAAATTTGAGATTTTATGTACAGTATGTGATATATATTTGGTGTACTTTCATATTTTACTTACAGTATATAATATATACTTGGTGTACTTTGATATTTTATGTACAGTATATAATATATATTGGTGTAGTTTCATATTTTATGTAGAGTATATAGTATATAATTGCTGAAATTTGATATTTTATATACAGTATATAATATGTATTTTGTGTAATCTGATATTATATGTAAAGTATATAATATATATTTGGTGAAATTTTATATTTTATATACAGTATATAACATATATTTGGTGTAATTTCATATTTTATGTACGGTTTATAGTATATATTTCGTGACATTTGATATTTTATGTACAGTATATAATATATATTTGTTGAAATTTGATATTTTATGTACAGTATATAATATATATTTGCTGAAATTTTATATTTTATGTACAGTGTATAATATATATTTGGTGTACTTTCATATTTTATGTACAGTATATAGTATATATTTGGTGACATTTCATATTTTATGAACAATAGGTAAGATATGTTTGTTGAAATTTGATATTTTATGGACAGTATATAATATATATTGGGTGAAGTTTGATATTATAGGTACAGTATATAATATATATTTGGTGAAATTTGATATTTTATGTACAGTATATAATATATATTTGGTGAAATTTGATATTTTATGTACGGTACATAATATATATTTGGTGTACTTTCATATTTTATGTACAGTATATAGTATATATCTGGTGAAATTTGATATTTTTTGCACAGTATATAGCAGATATTTGGTGAAATTTGATATTATATGTACAGTATATAATATGCTTTGGGTTAAATTTGATATTTTGTGTACAGTATATAATATATATTTGGTGAAATTTGATATTTTATGTACAGTATATAATATATATTTGGTGAAATTTGATATTTTATATACAGTATCTAATATATATTTGGTATACTTTCATATTTTATGTACAGTATAAAATATATACTTGATGTACTTTCATATTTTATGTACAGCAAATAATACATATTTGTTGAAATTTGATATTTTATATACAGTATATAATATATATTTGGCGAAATTTGATATTAATTGTACAGTATATAATATATATTTGGTGAAATTTGATATTTTATGTACAGTATATAAAATATATTTGGTGAAATTTGATATTTTATGTACAGTATATAATATATATTTGGTGTACTTTCATATTTTATGTACAGTATAAAATATATACCTGATGTACTTTCAAGTTTTATGTGCAGTATATAATAAATATTTGGGGTGCTTACTTATTTTATGTACAGTATATAATACATATTTTGTGAAATTTGATATTTCATCTACTGTATATAAGATATAGTTGGTGAAATTTGATATTTTATCTACAGTATATGATATATAATTGGTGTACTTTCATATTTTACTTGCAGTTTATAACACATATTTGGTGTACTTTCATATTTTATGTACAGTATATAGTATATATTTGTTGACATTTGATATTTTATGTACGGTATATAATATATATTTGTTGAAATTTGATATTTTATGTAAAGTATATAATATATATTTGGTGAAATTTTATATTTTATGTACACTAGATACTATATATTTGGTGTACTTTCATATTTTGTGTACAGTACATAGTATATATTTGGTGACATTTGATATTTTATGTACAATATATAAGATATGTTTGTTGAAATTTGATATTTTATGTACAGTATATAATATATATTTGGTGAAATTTGATATTTTATGTACAGTATATAATATATATTTGGTGAAATTTGATAATTTAGGTACAGTATAAAAGATATATTTGGTGAAATTTGATATTTTATGTACAGTATATAATATATATTTGGTGAAATTTGATATTTCACACACAGTATATAATATATATTTGATGAAATTTGAGATTTTATGTACGGTATATGATATATATTTGGTGTACTTTCATATTTTACTTATAGTATATAATATATATTTGGTGTACTTTGATATTTTATGCACAGTATATAATATATATTGGTGTAGTTTCATACTTTATGTAGAGTATATAGTATATAATTGCTGAAATTTGATATTTTATATACAGTATATAATATGTATTTTGTGTAATCTGATATTATATGTAAAGTATATAATATATATTTGGTGAAATTTTATATTTTATATACAGTATATAACATATATTTGGTGTAATTTCATATTTTATGTACGGTTTATAGTATATATTTCGTGACATTTGATATTTTATGTACAGTATATAATATATATTTGTTGAAATTTGATATTTTATGTACAGTATATAATATATATTTGCTGAAATTTTATATTTTATGTACAGTGTATAATATATATTTGGTGTACTTTCGTATTTTATGTACAGTATATAGTATATATTTGGTGACATTTCATATTTTATGAACAATAGGTAAGATATGTTTGTTGAAATTTGATATTTTATGGACAGTATATAATATATATTGGGTGAAGTTTGATATTATAGGTACAGTATATAATATATATTTGGTGAAATTTGATATTTTATGTACAGTATATAATATATATTTGGTGAAATTTGATATTTTATGTACGGTACATAATATATATTTGGTGTACTTTCATATTTTATGTACAGTATATAGTATATATCTGGTGAAATTTGATATTTTTTGCACAGTATATAGCAGATATTTGGTGAAATTTGATATTATATGTACAGTATATAATATGCTTTGGGTTAAATTTGATATTTTGTGTACAGTATATAATATATATTTGGTGAAATTTGATATTTTATGTACAGTATATAATATATATTTGGTGAAATTTGATATTTTATATACAGTATCTAATATATATTTGGTATACTTTCATATTTTATGTACAGTATAAAATATATACTTGATGTACTTTCATATTTTATGTACAGCAAATAATACATATTTGTTGAAATTTGATATTTTATATACAGTATATAATATATATTTGGCGAAATTTGATATTAATTGTACAGTATATAATATATATTTGGTGAAATTTGATATTTTATGTACAGTATATAAAATATATTTGGTGAAATTTGATATTTTATGTACAGTATATAATATATATTTGGTGTACTTTCATATTTTATGTACAGTATAAAATATATACCTGATGTACTTTCAAGTTTTATGTGCAGTATATAATAAATATTTGGGGTGCTTACTTATTTTATGTACAGTATATAATACATATTTTGTGAAATTTGATATTTCATCTACTGTATATAAGATATAGTTGGTGAAATTTGATATTTTATCTACAGTATATGATATATAATTGGTGTACTTTCATATTTTACTTGCAGTTTATAACACATATTTGGTGTACTTTCATATTTTATGTACAGTATATAGTATATATTTGTTGACATTTGATATTTTATGTACGGTATATAATATATATTTGTTGAAATTTGATATTTTATGTAAAGTATATAATATATATTTGGTGAAATTTTATATTTTATGTACACTAGATACTATATATTTGGTGTACTTTCATATTTTGTGTACAGTACATAGTATATATTTGGTGACATTTGATATTTTATGTACAATATATAAGATATGTTTGTTGAAATTTGATATTTTATGTACAGTATATAATATATATTTGGTGAAATTTGATATTTTATGTACAGTATATAATATATATTTGGTGAAATTTGATAATTTAGGTACAGTATAAAAGATATATTTGGTGAAATTTGATATTTTATGTACAGTATATAATATATATTTGGTGAAATTTGATATTTCACACACAGTATATAATATATATTTGATGAAATTTGAGATTTTATGTACGGTATATGATATATATTTGGTGTACTTTCATATTTTACTTATAGTATATAATATATATTTGGTGTACTTTGATATTTTATGCACAGTATATAATATATATTGGTGTAGTTTCATACTTTATGTAGAGTATATAGTATATAATTGCTGAAATTTGATATTTTATATACAGTATATAATATGTATTTTGTGTAATCTGATATTATATGTAAAGTATATAATATATATTTGGTGAAATTTTATATTTTATATAAAGTATATAACATATATTTGGTGTAATTTCATATTTTATGTACAGTATATAGTATGTATTTGGTGACATTTGATATTTTATGTACAGTATATAATATATATTTGCTGAAATTTGATATTTTATTTACAGTAAATAATATATATTTGGTGAAATTTTATATTTTATGTACAGTGTATAATATATATTTGGTGTACTTTCATACTTTATGTACAGTATATAGTATATAGTTGGTGACATTAGATATTTTATGTACAGTAGATAATATATATTTGTTGAAATTTGACATTTTATATACAGTATATAATATATATTTGGTGAAATTTTATATTTTACTTACAGTATATAATATATATTTGGTGTATTTTCATATTTTATGTACAGTCTATAATATATATATGGTGACATTTGATATTTTATCAACAATATGTAAGATATGTTTGTTGAAATTTGATATTTTATGTACAGTATATAATATATATTTGGTGAAATTTGATATTATAGGTACAGTATATAATATATATTTGGTGTAATTTGATATTTTATGTACGGTATATAATATATATTTGGTGAAATTTGATATTTTATGTACAGTATATAATATATATTTAGTGAAATTTGACATTTTATGTACAGTATATATATATTTGGTGTACTTTCATATTTTATGTACAGTATATAGTATATATTTGGTGAAATTTGATATTTTTTGCACAGTATATAGCAGATATTTGGTGAAATTTGATATTATATGTACAGTATATAATATACTTTGGGTTAAATTTGATATTTTGTCTACATTATATAATATATATTTGGTGAAATTTGATATTTTATGTACAGTATATAATATATACTTGGTGAAATTTGATATTTTATATACAGTATTTAATATATATTTGGTGTACTTTCACATTTTATGTACAGTATAAAATATATTCTTGATGTACTTTCATATTTTATGTACAGCAAATAATACATATTTGTTGTATTTTGATATTTTATATACAGTATATAATATATATTTGGCGAAATTTGATATTAATTGTACAGTATATAATATATATTTGGTGAAATTTGATATTTTATGTACAGTATGTAAAATATATTTGGTGAAATTTGATATTTTATGTACAGTATATAATATATATTTGGTGTACTTTCATATTTTATGTACAGTATAAAATATATACTTGATGTACTTTCAAGTTTTATGTGCAGTATATAATAAATATTTGGGGTTCCTTCATATTTTATGTACAGTATATAATATATATTTTGTGAAATTTGATATTTCATCTACTGTATATAAGATATCGTTGGTGAAATTTGATATTTTATGTACAGTATATGATATATAATTGGTGTACTTTCATATTTTACTTGCAGTATATAATACCTATTTGGTGTACTTTGATATTTTATGTACAGTGCATAATATATAGGTGTAGTTTCATATTTTATGTACAGTATATGGTATATAATTCCTGAAATTTGATATTATATGTACAGTATATGATATGTATTTGGTGTAATTTGATATTATATGTACAATATATAATATGTATTTGGTGAAATTTTATATTTTATGTACAGTATATAATATATATTTGGTGTACTTTCATATTTTATGTACAGTATATAGTATATATTAGGTGAAATTTGATTTTTTATGTACATTATATAACAGATATTTGGTGAAATGTGATATTATATGTACAGTATATTATGTTTTTGGTGAAATTTGATATTTTATGTACAGTATATAAGATATATTTGGTGAAATTTTATATTTTATAAACAGTATATATTGTATATTTTGTGTACTTTCATATTTTATGTACAGTGTATAGAATATATTTGGTGACATTTGATATTTTATGTACAGTATGTAATATAAATTTGTTGAAATTTGATATTTTATGTACAGTATGTAATATATATTTGGTGTACTTTCATACTTTAAGTACGGTATAAAATATATACTTGATGTAGTTTCATATTTCATGTACAGAAAATAATATATATTTGTTGAAATTTGTTATTTTATGTACAGTATATAATATATATTTGGTGAAATTTGATATTATAGGTACAGTATATAATATATATTTGGTGAAATTTGATATTTTTTGAACTGTATATAATATATATTTGGTGAAATTTCATACTTTATGTACAGTATAAAACATATATTTGGTGAAATTTGATATTTTATGTACAGTATATAATATATATTTGGTGTACTATCATATTTTATGTGCAGTATAAAATATATACTTGATGTACTTTCATATTTTATGTAAGAAAATAATACATATTTGTTGAAATTTGATATTTTATGCACAGTATATAATTTATATTTGGTGCAATTTTATATTTTATGTACTCTATATCATATATATTTGGTGTACTTACCAGTTTTATGTACAGTATATGATATATATTTGGTGAAATTTGATATTATAGGTACACTATATAATATATATTTGGTGAAATTTGATATTTTACTTACAGTATATAATATATATTTGCTGTATTTTCATATTTTATGTACAGTATATAATATATATTTGGTGACATTTGATATTTTATGAACAATATGTAAGATATGTTTGTTGAAATTTGAAATTTTGTGTACAGTATATAATATATATTTGGTGAAATTTGATGTTATAAGTACAGTATATAATCTATATTTGGTGAAATTTGATATTTAATGTACAGTATATAATATATATTTGGTGAAATTTGATATTTTATGTACAGTATATAAGATATATTTGGTGAAATTTGATATTTTATATACTATATATATATTTGGTGTACTTTCCTATTTTATGTACATATATAGTATATATTTGGTGAAATTCGATATTTTTTGCACAGTACATAGTAGATATTTGGTGAAATTTGATATTATATGTACAGTATATAGTATACTTTGGGTTAAATTTGATATTTTGTGTACAGTATATAATATATATTTGGTGAAATTTGATATTTTATGTACAGTATATAATATATATTTCGTGAAATTTGATATTTTATATACAGTATGTAATATATATTTGGTGTACTTTCATATTTTATGTACAGTATAAAATATATACCTGATGTACTTTCAAGTTTTATGTGCAGTATATAATAAATATTTGGGGTGCTTACTTATTTTATGTACAGTATATAATACATATTTTGTGAAATTTGATATTTCATCTACTGTATAAAAGATATCGTTGGTGAAATTTGATATTTTATCTACAGTATATGATATATAATTGGTGTACTTTCATATTTTACTTGCAGTTTATAACACATATTTGGTGTACTTTCATATTTTATGTACAGTATATAGTATATATTTGTTGACATTTGATATTTTATGTACGGTATATAATATATATTTGTTGAAATTTGATATTTTATGTAAAGTATATAATATATATTTGGTGAAATTTTATATTTTATGTACACTAGATACTATATATTTGGTGTACTTTCATATTTTATGTACAGTATATAGTATATATTTGGTGACATTTGATATTTTATGTACAATATATAAGATATGTTTGTTGAAATTTGATATTTTATGTACAGTATATAATATATATTTGGTGAAATTTGATATTTTATGTACAGTATATAATATATATTTGGTGAAATTGGATAATTTAGGTACAGTATAAAAGATATATTTGGTGAAATTTGATATTTTATGTACAGTATATAATATATATTTGGTGAAATTTGATATTTCACCCACAGTATATAATATATATTTGATGAAATTTGAGATTTTATGTACGGTATATGATATATATTTGGTGTACTTTCATATTTTACTTATAGTATATAATATATATTTGGTGTACTTTGATATTTTATGCACAGTATATAATATATATTGGTGTAGTTTCATACTTTATGTAGAGTATATAGTATATAATTGCTGAAATTTGATATTTTATATACAGTATATAATATGTATTTTGTGTAATCTGATATTATATGTAAAGTATATAATATATATTTGGTGAAATTTTATATTTTATATAAAGTATATAACATATATTTGGTGTAATTTCATATTTTATGTACAGTATATAGTATATATTTGTTGAAATTTGATATTTTATGTACAGTATATAATATATATTTGCTGAAATTTGATATTTTATTTACAGTAAATAATATATATTTGGTGAAATTTTATATTTTATGTACAGTGTATAATATATATTTGGTGTACTTTCATATTTTATGTACAGTATATAGTATATAGTTGGTGACATTAGATATTTTATGTACAGTAGATAATATATATTTGTTGAAATTTGACATTTTATATACAGTATATAATATATATTTGGTGAAATTTTATATTTTACTTACAGTATATAATATATATTTGGTGTATTTTCATATTTTATGTACAGTCTATAATATATATATGGTGACATTTGATATTTTATCAACAATATGTAAGATATGTTTGTTGAAATTTGATATTTTATGTACAGTATATAATATATATTTGGTGAAATTTGATATTATAGGTACAGTATATAATATATATTTGGTGAAATTTGATATTTTATGTACGGTATATAATATATATTTGGTGAAATTTGATATTTTATGTACAGTATATAATATATATTTAGTGAAATTTGACATTTTATGTACAGTATATATATATTTGGTGTACTTTCATATTTTATGTACAGTATATAGTATATATTTGGTGAAATTTGATATTTTTTGCACAGTATATAGCAGATATTTGGTGAAATTTGATATTATATGTACAGTATATAATATACTTTGGGTTAAATTTGATATTTTGTCTACATTATATAATATATATTTGGTGAAATTTGATATTTTATGTACAGTATATAATATATACTTGGTGAAATTTGATATTTTATATACAGTATTTAATATATATTTGGTGTACTTTCATATTTTATGTACAGTATAAAATATATACTTGATGTACTTTCATATTTTATGTACAGCAAATAATACATATTTGTTGTATTTTGATATTTTATATACAGTATATAATATATATTTGGCGAAATTTGATATTAATTGTACAGTATATAATATATATTTGGTGAAATTTGATATTTTATGTACAGTATGTAAAATATATTTGGTGAAATTTGATATTTTATGTACAGTATATAATATATATTTGGTGTACTTTCATATTTTATGTACAGTATAAAATATATACTTGATGTACTTTCAAGTTTTATGTGCAGTATATAATAAATATTTGGGGTTCCTTCATATTTTATGTACAGTATATAATATATATTTTGTGAAATTTGATATTTCATCTACTGTATATAAGATATCGTTGGTGAAATTTGATATTTTATGTACAGTATATGATATATAATTGGTGTACTTTCATATTTTACTTGCAGTATATAATACCTATTTGGTGTACTTTGATATTTTATGTACAGTGCATAATATATAGGTGTAGTTTCATATTTTATGTACAGTATATGGTATATAATTCCTGAAATTTGATATTATATGTACAGTATATGATATGTATTTGGTGTAATTTGATATTATATGTACAATATATAATATGTATTTGGTGAAATTTTATATTTTATGTACAGTATATAATATATGTTTGGTGTACTTTCATATTTTATGTACAGTATATAGTATATATTAGGTGAAATTTGATTTTTTATGTACATTATATAACAGATATTTGGTGAAATGTGATATTATATGTACAGTATATTATGTTTTTGGTGAAATTTGATATTTTATGTACAGTATATAAGATATATTTGGTGAAATTTTATATTTTATAAACAGTATATATTGTATATTTTGTGTACTTTCATATTTTATGTACAGTGTAGAGAATATATTTGGTGACATTTGATATTTTATGTACAGTATGTAATATAAATTTGTTGAAATTTGATATTTTATGTACAGTATGTAATATATATTTGGTGTACTTTCATATTTTAAGTACAGTATAAAATATATACTTGATGTAGTTTCATATTTCATGTACAGAAAATAATATATATTTGTTGAAATTTGTTATTTTATGTACAGTATATAATATATATTTGGTGAAATTTGATATTATAGGTACAGTATATAATATATATTTGGTGAAATTTGATATTTTTTGAACTGTATATAATATATATTTGTTGAAATTTCATACTTTATGTACAGTATAAAAGATATATTTGGTGAAATTTGATATTTTATGTACAGTATATAATATATATTTGGTGTACTATCATATTTTATGTGCAGTATAAAATATATACTTGATGTACTTTCATATTTTATGTAAGAAAATAATACATATTTGTTGAAATTTGATATTTTATGTACAGTATATAATTTATATTTGGTGCAATTTTATATTTTATGTACTCTATATCATATATATTTGGTGTACTTACCAGTTTTATGTACAGTATATGATATATATTTGGTGAAATTTGATATTATAGGTACACTATATAATATATATTTGGTGAAATTTGATATTTTACTTACAGTATATAATATATATTTGCTGTATTTTCATATTTTATGTACAGTATATAATATATATTTGGTGACATTTGATATTTTATGAACAATATGTAAGATATGTTTGTTGAAATTTGAAATTTTGTGTACAGTATATAATATATATTTGGTGAAATTTGATGTTATAAGTACAGTATATAATATATATTTGGTGAAATTTGATATTTAATGTACAGTATATAATATATATTTGGTGAAATTTGATATTTTATGTACAGTATATAAGATATATTTGGTGAAATTTGATATTTTATATACTATATATATATTTGGTGTACTTTCCTATTTTATGTACATATATAGTATATATTTGGTGAAATTCGATATTTTTTGCACAGTACATAGTAGATATTTGGTGAAATTTGATATTATATGTACAGTATATAGTATACTTTGGGTTAAATTTGATATTTTGTGTACAGTATATAATATATATTTGGTGAAATTTGATATTTTATGTACAGCATATAATATATATTTCGTGAAATTTGATATTTTATATACAGTATGTAATATATATTTGGTGTACTTTCATATTTTATGTACAGTATAAAATATATACCTGATGTACTTTCAAGTTTTATGTGCAGTATATAATAAATATTTGGGGTGCTTACTTATTTTATGTACAGTATATAATACATATTTTGTGAAATTTGATATTTCATCTACTGTATATAAGATATAGTTGGTGAAATTTGATATTTTATCTACAGTATATGATATATAATTGGTGTACTTTCATATTTTACTTGCAGTTTATAACACATATTTGGTGTACTTTCATATTTTATGTACAGTATATAGTATATATTTGTTGACATTTGATATTTTATGTCCGGTATATAATATATATTTGTTGAAATTTGATATTTTATGTAAAGTATATAATATATATTTGGTGAAATTTTATATTTTATGTACACTAGATACTATATATTTGGTGTACTTTCATATTTTGTGTACAGTACATAGTATATATTTGGTGACATTTGATATTTTATATACAATATATAAGATATGTTTGTTGAAATTTGATATTTTATGTACAATATATAATATATATTTGGTGAAATTTGATATTTTATGTACAGTATATAATATATATTTGGTGAAATTTGATAATTTAGGTACAGTATAAAAGATATATTTGGTGAAATTTGATATTTTATGTACAGTATATAATATATATTTGGTGAAATTTGATATTTCACACACAGTATATAATATATATTTGATGAAATTTGAGATTTTATGTACGGTATATGATATATATTTGGTGTACTTTCATATTTTACTTATAGTATATAATATATATTTGGTGTACTTTGATATTTTATGCACAGTATATAATATATATTGGTGTAGTTTCATACTTTATGTAGAGTATATAGTATATAATTGCTGAAATTTGATATTTTATATACAGTATATAATATGTATTTTGTGTAATCTGATATTATATGTAAAGTATATAATATATATTTGGTGAAATTTTATATTTTATATAAAGTATATAACATATATTTGGTGTAATTTCATATTTTATGTACAGTATATAGTATATATTTGGTGACATTTGATATTTTATGTACAGTATATAATATATATTTGCTGAAATTTGATATTTTATTTACAGTAAATAATATATATTTGGTGAAATTTTACATTTTATGTACAGTGTATAATATATATTTGGTGTACTTTCATATTTTATGTACAGTATATACTATATAGTTGGTGACATTAGATATTTTATGTACAGTAGATAATATATATTTGTTGAAATTTGACATTTTATATACAGTATATAATATATATTTGGTGAAATTTTATATTTTACTTACAGTATATAATATATATTTGGTGTATTTTCATATTTTATGTACAGTCTATAATATATATATGGTGACATTTGATATTTTATCAACAATATGTAAGATATGTTTGTTGAAATTTGATATTTTATGTACAGTATATAATATATATTTGGTGAAATTTGATATTATAGGTACAGTATATAATATATATTTGGTGAAATTTGATATTTTATGTACGGTATATAATATATATTTGGTGAAATTTGATATTTTATGTACAGTATATAATATATATTTGGTGAAATTTGACATTTTATGTACAGTATATATATATTTGGTGTACTTTCATATTTTATGTACAGTATATAGTATATATTTGGTGAAATTTGATATTTTTTGCACAGTATATAGCAGATATTTGGTGAAATTTGATATTATATGTACAGTATATAATATACTTTGGGTTAAATTTGATATTTTGTCTACATTATATAATATATATTTGGTGAAATTTGATATTTTATGTACAGTATATAATATATACTTGGTGAAATTTGATATTTTATATACAGTATTTAATATATATTTGGTGTACTTTCATATTTTATGTACAGTATAAAATATATACTTGATGTACTTTCATATTTTATGTACAGCAAATAATACATATTTGTTGTATTTTGATATTTTATATACAGTATATAATGTATATTTGGCGAAATTTGATATTAATTGTACAGTATATAATATATATTTGGTGAAATTTGATATTTTATGTACAGTATGTAAAATATATTTGGTGAAATTTGATATTTTATGTACAGTATATAATATATATTTGGTGTACTTTCATATTTTATGTACAGTATAAAATATATACTTGATGTACTTTCAAGTTTTATGTGCAGTATATAATAAATATTTGGGGTTCCTTCATATTTTATGTACAGTATATAATATATATTTTGTGAAATTTGATATTTCATCTACTGTATATAAGATATCGTTGGTGAAATTTGATATTTTATGTACAGTATATGATATATAATTGGTGTACTTTCATATTTTACTTGCAGTATATAATACCTATTTGGTGTACTTTGATATTTTATGTACAGTGCATAATATATAGGTGTAGTTTCATATTTTATGTACAGTATATGGTATATAATTCCTGAAATTTGATATTATATGTACAGTATATGATATGTATTTGGTGTAATTTGATATTATATGTACAATATATAGTATGTATTTGGTGAAATTTTATATTTTATGTACAGTATATAATATATATTTGGTGTACTTTCATATTTTATGTACAGAATATAGTATATATTAGGTGAAATTTGATTTTTATGTACATTATATAACAGATATTTGGTGAAATGTGATATTATATGTACAGTATATTATGTTTTTGGTGAAATTTGATATTTTATGTACAGTATATAAGATATATTTGGTGAAATTTTATATTTTATAAACAGTATATATTGTATATTTTGTGTACTTTCATATTTTATGTACAGTGTAGAGAATATATTTGGTGACATTTGATATTTTATGTACAGTATGTAATATATATTTGTTGAAATTTGATATTTTATGTACAGTATGTAATATATATTTGGTGTACTTTCATATTTTAAGTACAGTATAAAATATATACTTGATGTAGTTTCATATTTTATGTACAGAAAATAATATATATTTGTTGAAATTTCTTATTTTATGTACAGTATATAATATATATTTGGTGAAATTTGATATTATAGGTACAGTATATAATATATATTTGGTGAAATTTGATATTTTTTGAACTGTATATAATATATATTTGGTGAAATTTCATACTTTATGTACAGTATAAAACATATATTTGGTGAAATTTGATATTTTATGTACAGTATATAATATATATTTGGTGTACTTTCATATTTTATGTGCAGTATAAAATATATACTTGATGTACTTTCATATTTTATGTAAGAAAATAATACATATTTGTTGAAATTTGATATTTTATGTACAGTATATAATTTATATTTGGTGCAATTTTATATTTTATGTACTCTATATCATATATATTTGGTGTACTTACCAGTTTTATGTACAGTATATAATATATATTTGGTGAAATTTGATATTATAGGTACAGTATATAATATATATTTGGTGAAATTTGATATTTTACTTACAGTATATAATATATATTTGCTGTATTTTCATATTTTATGTACAGTATATAATATATATTTGGTGACATTTGATATTTTATGAACAATATGTAAGATATGTTTGTTGAAATTTGAAATTTTGTGTACAGTATATAATATATATTTGGTGAAATTTGATGTTATAAGTACAGTATATAATATATATTTGGTGAAATTTGATATTTAATGTACAGTATATAATATATATTTGGTGAAATTTGATATTTTATGTACAGTTTATAAGATATATTTGGTGAAATTTGATATTTTATATACTATATATATATTTGGTGTACTTTCCTATTTTATGTACATATATAGTATATATTTGGTGAAATTTGATATTTTTTGCACAGTACATAGTAGATATTTAGTTAAATTTGATATTATATGTACAGTATATAGTATACTTTGGGTTAAATTTGATATTTTGTGTACAGTATATAATATATATTTGGTGAAATTTGATATTTTATGTACAGTATATAATATATATTTCGTGAAATTTGATATTTTATATACAGTATGTAATATATATTTGGTATACTTTCATATTTTATGTACAGTATAAAATATATACCTGATGTACTTTCAAGTTTTATGTGCAGTATATAATAAATATTTGGGGTGCTTACTTATTTTATGTACAGTATATAATACATATTTTGTGAAATTTGATATTTCATCTACTGTATATAAGATATAGTTGGTGAAATTTGATATTTTATCTACAGTATATGATATATAATTGGTGTACTTTCATATTTTACTTGCAGTTTATAACACATATTTGGTGTACTTTCATATTTTATGTACAGTATATAGTATATATTTGTTGACATTTGATATTTTATGTACGGTATATAATATATATTTGTTGAAATTTGATATTTTATGTAAAGTATATAATATATATTTGGTGAAATTTTATATTTTATGTACACTAGATACTATATATTTGGTGTACTTTCATATTTTATGTACAGTACATAGTATATATTTGGTGACATTTGATATTTTACGTACAATATATAAGATATGTTTGTTGAAATTTGATATTTTATGTACAGTATATAATATATATTTGGTGAAATTTGATATTTCACACACAGTATATAATATATATTTGGTGAAATTTGATAATTTAGGTACAGTATAAAAGATATATTTGGTGAAATTTGATATTTTATGTACAGTATATAATATATATTTGGTGAAATTTGATATTTCACACACAGTATATAATATATATTTGATGAAATTTGAGATTTTATGTACGGTATATGAGATATATTTGGTGTACTTTCATATTTTACTTATAGTATATAATATATATTTCGTGTACTTTGATATTTTATGCACAGTATATAATATATATTGGTGTAGTTTCATACTTTATGTAGAGTATATAGTATATAATTGCTGAAATTTGATATTTTATATACAGTATATAATATGTATTTTGTGTAATCTGATATTATATGTAAAGTATATAATATATATTTGGTGAAATTTTATATTTTATATAAAGTATATAACATATATTTGGTGTAATTTCATATTTTATGTACAGTATATAGTATATATTTGGTGACATTTGATATTTTATGTACAGTATATAATATATATTTGCTGAAATTTGATATTTTATTTACAGTAAATAATATATATTTGGTGAAATTTTATATTTTATGTACAGTGTATAATATATATTTGGTGTACTTTCATATTTTATGTACAGTATATAGTATATAGTTGGTGACATTAGATATTTTATGTACAGTAGATAATATATATTTGTTGAAATTTGACATTTTATATACAGTATATAATATATATTTGGTGAAATTTTATATTTTACTTACAGTATATAATATATATTTGGTGTATTTTCATATTTTATGTACAGTATATAATATATATATGGAGACATTTGATATTTTATCAACAATATGTAAGATATGTTTGTTGAAATTTGATATTTTATGTACAGTATATAATATATATTTGGTGAAATTTGATATTATAGGTACAGTATATAATATATATTTGGTGAAATTTGATATTTTATGTACGGTATATAATATATATTTGGTGAAATTTGATATTTTATGTACAGTATATAATATATATTTGGTGAAATTTGACATTTTATGTACAGTATATATATATTTGGTGTACTTTCATATTTTATGTACAGTATATAGTATATATTTGGTGAAATTTGATATTTTTTGCACAGTATATAGCAGATATTTGGTGAAATTTGATATTATATGTACAGTATATAATATACTTTGGGTTAAATTTGATATTTTGTCTACATTATATAATATATATTTGGTGAAATTTGATATTTTATGTACAGTATATAATATATACTTGGTGAAATTTGATATTTTATATACAGTATTTAATATATATTTGGTGTACTTTCATATTTTATGTACAGTATAAAATATATACTTGATGTACTTTCATATTTTATGTACAGCAAATAATACATATTTGTTGTATTTTGATATTTTATATACAGTATATAATATATATTTGGCGAAATTTGATATTAATTGTACAGTATATAATATATATTTGGTGAAATTTGATATTTTATGTACAGTATGTAAAATATATTTGGTGAAATTTGATATTTTATGTACAGTATATAATATATATTTGGTGTACTTTCATATTTTATGTACAGTATAAAATATATACTTGATGTACTTTCAAGTTTTATGTGCAGTATATAATAAATATTTGGGGTTCCTTCATATTTTATGTACAGTATATAATATATATTTTGTGAAATTTGATATTTCATCTACTGTATATAAGATATCGTTGGTGAAATTTGATATTTTATGTACAGTATATGATATATAATTGGTGTACTTTCATATTTTACTTGCAGTATATAATACCTATTTGGTGTACTTTGATATTTTATGTACAGTGCATAATATATAGGTGTAGTTTCATATTTTATGTACAGTATATGGTATATAATTCCTGAAATTTGATATTATATGTACAGTATATGATATGTATTTGGTGTAATTTGATATTATATGTACAATATATAGTATGTATTTGGTGAAATTTTATATTTTATGTACAGTATATAATATATATTTGGTGTACTTTCATATTTTATGTACAGAATATAGTATATATTAGGTGAAATTTGATTTTTATGTACATTATATAACAGATATTTGGTGAAATGTGATATTATATGTACAGTATATTATGTTTTTGGTGAAATTTGATATTTTATGTACAGTATATAAGATATATTTGGTGAAATTTTATATTTTATAAACAGTATATATTGTATATTTTGTGTACTTTCATATTTTATGTACAGTGTAGAGAATATATTTGGTGACATTTGATATCTTATGTACAGTATGTAATATAAATTTGTTGAAATTTGATATTTTATGTACAGTATGTAATATATATTTGGTGTACTTTCATATTTTAAGTACAGTATAAAATATATACTTGATGTAGTTTCATATTTTATGTACAGAAAATAATATATATTTGTTGAAATTTGTTATTTTATGTACAGTATATAATATATATTTGGTGAAATTTGATATTATAGGTACAGTATATAATATATATTTGGTGAAATTTGATATTTTTTGAACTGTATATAATATATATTTGGTGAAATTTCATACTTTATGTACAGTATAAAACATATATTTGGTGAAATTTGATATTTTATGTACAGTATATAATATATATTTGGTGTACTTTCATATTTTATGTGCAGTATAAAATATATACTTGATGTACTTTCATATTTTATGTAAGAAAATAATACATATTTGTTGAAATTTGATATTTTATGTACAGTATATAATTTATATTTGGTGCAATTTTATATTTTATGTACTCTATATCATATATATTTGGTGTACTTACCAGTTTTATGTACAGTATATAATATATATTTGGTGAAATTTGATATTATAGGTACAGTATATAATATATATTTGGTGAAATTTGATATTTTACTTACAGTATATAATATATATTTGCTGTATTTTCATATTTTATGTACAGTATATAATATATATTTGGTGACATTTGATATTTTATGAACAATATGTAAGATATGTTTGTTGAAATTTGAAATTTTGTGTACAGTATATAATATATATTTGGTGAAATTTGATGTTATAAGTACAGTATATAATATATATTTGGTGAAATTTGATATTTAATGTACAGTATATAATATATATTTGGTGAAATTTGCTATTTTATGTACAGTTTATAAGATATATTTGGTGAAATTTGATATTTTATATACTATATATATATTTGGTGTACTTTCCTATTTTATGTACATATATAGTATATATTTGGTGAAATTTGATATTTTTTGCACAGTACATAGTAGATATTTAGTTAAATTTGATATTATATGTACAGTATATAGTATACTTTGGGTTAAATTTGATATTTTGTGTACAGTATATAATATATATTTGGTGAAATTTGATATTTTATGTACAGTATATAATATATATTTCGTGAAATTTGATATTTTATATACAGTATGTAATATATATTTGGTATACTTTCATATTTTATGTACAGTATAAAATATATACCTGATGTACTTTCAAGTTTTATGTGCAGTATATAATAAATATTTGGGGTGCTTACTTATTTTATGTACAGTATATAATACATATTTTGTGAAATTTGATATTTCATCTACTGTATATAAGATATAGTTGGTGAAATTTGATATTTTATCTACAGTATATGATATATAATTGGTGTACTTTCATATTTTACTTGCAGTTTATAACACATATTTGGTGTACTTTCATATTTTATGTACAGTATATAGTATATATTTGTTGACATTTGATATTTTATGTACGGTATATAATATATATTTGTTGAAATTTGATATTTTATGTAAAGTATATAATATATATTTGGTGAAATTTTATATTTTATGTACACTAGATACTATATATTTGGTGTACTTTCATATTTTATGTACAGTACATAGTATATATTTGGTGACATTTGATATTTTATGTACAATATATAAGATATGTTTGTTGAAATTTGATATTTTATGTACAGTATATAATATATATTTGGTGAAATTTGATATTTCACACACAGTATATAATATATATTTGGTGAAATTTGATAATTTAGGTACAGTATAAAAGATATATTTGGTGAAATTTGATATTTTATGTACAGTATATAATATATATTTGGTGAAATTTGATATTTCACACACAGTATATAATATATATTTGATGAAATTTGAGATTTTATGTACGGTATATGAGATATATTTGGTGTACTTTCATATTTTACTTATAGTATATAATATATATTTGGTGTACTTTGATATTTTATGCACAGTATATAATATATATTGGTGTAGTTTCATACTTTATGTAGAGTATATAGTATATAATTGCTGAAATTTGATATTTTATATACAGTATATAATATGTATTTTGTGTAATCTGATATTATATGTAAAGTATATAATATATATTTGGTGAAATTTTATATTTTATATAAAGTATATAACATATATTTGGTGTAATTTCATATTTTATGTACAGTATATAGTATATATTTGGTGACATTTGATATTTTATGTACAGTATATAATATATATTTGCTGAAATTTGATATTTTATTTACAGTAAATAATATATATTTGGTGAAATTTTATATTTTATGTACAGTGTATAATATATATTTGGTGTACTTTCATATTTTATGTACAGTATATAGTATATAGTTGGTGACATTAGATATTTTATGTACAGTAGATAATATATATTTGTTGAAATTTGACATTTTATATACAGTATATAATATATATTTGGTGAAATTTTATATTTTACTTACAGTATATAATATATATTTGGTGTATTTTCATGTTTTATGTACAGTATATAATATATATATGGAGACATTTGATATTTTATCAACAATATGTAAGATATGTTTGTTGAAATTTGATATTTTATGTACAGTATATAATATATATTTGGCCAAATTTGATATTAATTGTACAGTGTATAATATATATTTGGTGAAATTTGATATTTTATGTACAGTATATAAAATATATTTGGTGAAATTTGGTATTTTATGTACAGTATATAATATATATTTGGTGTACTTTCATATTTTATGTACAGTATAAAATATATACTTGATGTACTTTCAAGTTTTATGTGCAGTATATAATAAATATTTGGGGTTCCTTCATATTTTATGTACAGTATATAATATATATTTTGTGAAATTTGATATTTCATCTACTGTATATAAGATATCGTTGGTGAAATTTGATATTTTATGTACAGTATATGATATATAATTGGTGTACTTTCATATTTTACTTGCAGTATATAATACCTATTTGGTGAACTTTGATATTTTATGTACAGTGCATAATATATAGGGGTAGTTTCATATTTTTTGTACAGTATATGGTATATAATTCCTGAAATTTGATATTATATGTACAGTATATGATATGTATTTGGTGTAATTTGATATTATATGTACAATATATAATATGTATTTGGTGAAATTTTATATTTTATGTACAGTATATAATATATATTTGGTGTACTTTCATATTTTATGTACAGTATATAGTATATATTAGGTGAAATTTGATTTTTTATGTACATTATATAACAGATATTTGGTGAAATGTGATATTATATGTACAGTATATTATGTTTTTGGTGAAATTTGATATTTTATGTACAGTATATAAGATATATTTGGTGAAATTTTATATTTTATAAACAGTATATATTGTATATTTTGTGTACTTTCATATTTTATGTACAGTGTATAGAATATATTTGGTGACATTTGATATTTTATGTACAGTATGTAATATAAATTTGTTGAAATTTGATATTTTATGTACAGTATGTAATATATATTTGGTGTACTTTCATATTTTAAGTACAGTATAAAATATATACTTGATGTAGTTTCATATTTTATGTACAGAAAATAATATATATTTGTTGAAATTTCTTATTTTATTTACAGTATATAATATATATTTGGTGAAATTTGATATTATAGGTACAGTATATAATATATATTTGGTGAAATTTGATATTTTTTGAACTGTATATAATATATATTTGGTGAAATTTCATACTTTATGTACAGTATAAAACATATATTTGGTGAAATTTGATATTTTATGTACAGTATATAATATATATTTGGTGTACTTTCATATTTTATGTGCAGTATAAAATATATACTTGATGTACTTTCATATTTTATGTAAGAAAATAATACATATTTGTTGAAATTTGATATTTTATGTACAGTATATAATTTATATTTGGTGCAATTTTATGTTTTATGTACTCTATATCATATATATTTGGTGTACTTACCAGTTTTATGTACAGTATATAATGTATATTTGGTGAAATTTGATATTTTATGTACAGTATATTATATATATTTGTTGAAATTTGATATTTTATATACAGTAAGTAATATATATTTGGTGTACTTACATATTTTATGTACAGTATAAAATACATACTTGATGTAGTTTCATATTTTATGTACAGTAAATAATACATATTTTTTGAAATTTAATATTTTATGTACAGTATATAGTATATATTTGGTGACATTTGATATTTTATGTACAGTATGTAATATAAATTTGTTGAAATTTGATATTTTATGTACAGTATGTAATATATCTTTGGTGTACTTTCATATTTTATGTAGAGTATAAAATATATACTTGATGTACTTTCAAGTTTTATGGACAGAATACAATATATATTTGGTGTACTTTCATATTTTATATACAGTATATAATATATATTTTGTGAATTTGGATATTTCGTGTACGGTATGTTAGACATAATTGGTGAAATTTGATATTTTCTGTACAGTAGATGATATATAACTTGTGTACTTTCATCTTTTACTTGCAGTATATAATACATATTTGGTGTACTTTGATGTTTTATGTACAGTATATAATATATATTTGGTGAAATTTGATATTTTACATACGGTATATAATATATATTTGGTGAAATTTGAGATTTTATGTACAGTATATGATATATATTTGGTGTACTTTCATATTTCACTTACAGTATATAATATATCTTTGGTGTACTTTGATATTTTATGTACAGCATATAATATATATTGGTGTATTTTCATATTTTATGTAGAGTATATAGTATATAATTGCTGAAATTTGATATTTTATGTACAGTATATAATATGTATTTTGTGTAATTTGATATTATATGTACAGTATATAATATATATTTGGTGAAATTTGATATTTTACCCACAGTATATAATATATATTTGGTGAAATTTGAGATTTTATGTACGGTATATGATATATATTTGGTGTAATTTCATATTTTACTTACAGTATATAATATATATTTGGTGTACTTTGCTATTTTATGTACAGTATATAATATATATTGGTGTAGTTTCATATTTTATGTAGAGTATATAATACATATTTGGTGAAATTTGGTATTTTATATACAGTATGTAATATATATTTGGTGTACTTTCATATTATATGTACAGTATAAAATATATAATTCTACTTTCATATTTTATGTACAGTAATTAATACATATTTGTTGAAATTTGATATTTTATATACAGTATATAATATATATTTGGTGAAATTTCATATTATATTTACAGTATATAATATATATTTGGTGAAATTTCTTATTTTATGTACAGTATATAATATATATTTGGTGAAATTTGAGATTTTATGTACAGTATGTGATATATATTTCGTGTACTTTCATATTTTACTTACAGTATATAATATATACTTGGTGTACTTTGATATTTTATGTACAGTATATAATATATATTGGTGTAGTTTCATATTTTATGTAGAGTATATAGTATATAATTGCTGAAATTTGATATTTTATATACAGTATATAATATGTATTTTGTGTAATCTGATATTATATGTAAAGTATATAATATATATTTGGTGAAATTTTATATTTTATATACAGTATATAACATATATTTGGTGTAATTTCATATTTTATGTACGGTTTATAGTATATATTTCGTGACATTTGATATTTTATGTACAGTATATAATATATATTTGTTGAAATTTGATATTTTATGTACAGTATATAATATATATTTGCTGAAATTTTATATTTTATGTACAGTGTATAATATATATTTGGTGTACTTTCATATTTTATGTACAGTATATAGTATATATTTGGTGACATTTCATATTTTATGAACAATAGGTAAGATATGTTTGTTGAAATTTGATATTTTAAGTACAGTATATAATATATATTGGGTGAAGTTTGATATTATAGGTACAGTATATAATATATATTTGGTGAAATTTTATATTTTATGTACAGTATATAAGATATATTTGGTGTACTTTCAGATTTTATGTACGGTACATAATATATATTTGGTGTACTTTCATATTTTATGTACAGTATATAGTATATATCTGGTGAAATTTGATATTTTTTGCACAGTATATAGCAGACATTTGGTGAAATTTGATATTATATGTACAGTATATAATATACTTTGGGTTAAATTTGATATTTTGTGTACAGTATATAATATATATTTGGTGAAATTTGATATTTTATGTACAGTATATAATATATATTTGGTGAAATTTGATATTTTATATACAGTATCTAATATATATTTGGTGTACTTTCATATTTTATGTACAGTATAAAATATATACTTGATGTACTTTCATATTTTCTGCACAGCAAATAATACATATTTGTTGAAATTTGATATTTTATATACAATATATAATATATATTTGGCGAAATTTGATATTAATTGTACAGTATATAATATATATTTGGTGAAATTTGATATTTTATGTACAGTATATAAAATATATTTGGTGAAATTTGATATTTTATGTACAGTATATAGTATATATTTGTTGACATTTGATATTTTATGTACGGTATATAATATATATTTGTTGAAATTTGATATTTTATGTAAAGTATATAATATATATTTGGTGAAATTTTATATTTTATGTACACTAGATACTATATATTTGGTGTACTTTCATATTTTATGTACAGTATATAGTATATATTTGGTGACATTTGATATTTTATGTACAATATATAAGATATGTTTGTTGAAATTTGATATTTTATGTACAGTATATAATATATATTTGGTGAAATTTCATATTTTATGTACAGTATATAATATATATTTGGTGAAATTTGATAATTTAGGTACAGTATAAAAGATATATTTGGTGAAATTTGATATTTTATGTACAGTATATAATATATATTTGGTGAAATTTGATATTTCACCCACAGTATATAATATATATTTGATGAAATTTGAGATTTTATGTACGGTATATGATATATATTTGGTGTACTTTCATATTTTACTTATAGTATATAATATATATTTGGTGTACTTTGATATTTTATGCACAGTATATAATATATATTGGTGTAGTTTCATACTTTATGTAGAGTATATAGTATATAATTGCTGAAATTTGATATTTTATATACAGTATATAATATGTATTTTGTGTAATCTGATATTATATGTAAAGTATATAATATATATTTGGTGAAATTTTATATTTTATATAAATTATATAACATATATTTGGTGTAATTTCATATTTTATGTACAGTATATAGTATATATTTGGTGACATTTGATATTTTATGTGCAGTATATAATATATATTTGCTGAAATTTGATATTTTATTTACAGTAAATAATATATATTTGGTGAAATTTTATATTTTATGTACAGTGTATAATATATATTTGGTGTACTTTCATATTTTATGTACAGTATATAGTATATAGTTGGTGACATTAAATATTTTATGTACAGTAGGTAATATATATTTGTTGAAATTTGACATTTTATATACAGTATATAATATATATTTGGTGAAATTTTATATTTTACTTACAGTATATAATATATATTTGGTGTATTTTCATATTTTATGTACAGTCTATAATATATATATGGTGACATTTGATATTTTATCAACAATATGTAAGATATGTTTGTTGAAATTTGATATTTTATGTACAGTATATAATATATATTTGGTGAAATTTGATATTATAGGTACAGTATATAATATATATTTGGTGAAATTTGATATTTTATGTACGGTATATAATATATATTTGGTGAAATTTGATATTTTATGTACAGTATATAATATATATTTGGTGAAATTTGACATTTTATGTACAGTATATATATATTTGGTGTACTTTCATATTTTATGTACAGTATATAGTATATATTTGGTGAAATTTGATATTTTTTGCACAGTGTATAGCAGATATTTGGTGAAATTTGATATTATATGTACAGTATATAATATACTTTGGGTTAAATTTGATATTTTGTCTACATTATATAATATATATTTGGTGAAATTTGATATTTTATGTACAGTATATAATATATACTTGGTGAAATTTGATATTTTATATACAGTATTTAATACATATTTGGTGTACTTTCATATTTTATGTACAGTATAAAATATATACTTGATGTACTTTCATATTTTATGTACAGCAAATAATACATATTTGTTGTATTTTGATATTTTATATACAGTATATAATATATATTTGGCGAAATTTGATATTAATTGTACAGTATATAATATATATTTGGTGAAATTTGATATTTTATGTACAGTATGTAAAATATATTTGGTGAAATTTGATATTTTATGTACAGTATATAATATATATTTGGTGTACTTTCATATTTTATGTACAGTATAAAATATATACTTGATGTACTTTCAAGTTTTATGTGCAGTATATAATAAATATTTGGGGTTCCTTCATATTTTATGTATAGTATATAATATATATTTTGTGAAATTTGATATTTCATCTACTGTATATAAGATATCGTTGGTGAAATTTGATATTTTATGTACAGTATATGATATATAATTGGTGTACTTTCATATTTTACTTGCAGTATATAATACCTATTTGGTGTACTTTGATATTTTATGTACAGTGCATAATATATAGGTGTAGTTTCATATTTTATGTACAGTATATGGTATATAATTCCTGAAATTTGATATTATATGTACAGTATATGATATGTATTTGGTGTAATTTGATATTATATGTACAATATATAATATGTATTTGGTGAAATTTTATATTTTATGTACAGTATATAATATATATTTGGTGTACTTTCATATTTTATGTACAGTATATAGTATATATTAGGTGAAATTTGATTTTTTATGTACATTATATAACAGATATTTGGTGAAATGTGATATTATATGTACAGTATATTATGTTTTTGGTGAAATTTGATATTTTATGTACAGTATATAAGATATATTTGGTGAAATTTTATATTTTATAAACAGTATATATTGTATATTTTGTGTACTTTCATATTTTATGTACAGTGTATAGAATATATTTGGTGACATTTGATATTTTATGTACAGTATGTAATATAAATTTGTTGAAATTTGATATTTTATGTACAGTATGTAATATATATTTGGTGTACTTTCATATTTTAAGTACAGTATAAAATATATACTTGATGTAGTTTCATATTTCATGTACAGAAAATAATATATATTTGTTGAAATTTGTTATTTTATGTACAGTATATAATATATATTTGGTGAAATTTGATATTATAGGTACAGTATATAATATATATTTGGTGAAATTTGATATTTTTTGAACTGTATATAATATATATTTGGTGAAATTTCATACTTTATGTACAGTATAAAACATATATTTGGTGAAATTTGATATTTTATGTACAGTATATAATATATATTTGGTGTACTATCATATTTTATGTGCAGTATAAAATATATACTTGATGTACTTTCATATTTTATGTAAGAAAATAATACATATTTGTTGAAATTTGATATTTTATGTACAGTATATAATTTATATTTGGTGCAATTTTATATTTTATGTACTCTATATCATATATATTTGGTGTACTTACCAGTTTTATGTACAGTATATGATATATATTTGGTGAAATTTTATATTATAGGTACACTATATAATATATATTTGGTGAAATTTGATATTTTACTTACAGTATATAATATATATTTGCTGTATTTTCATATTTTATGTACAGTATATAATATATATTTGGTGACATTTGATATTTTATGAACAATATGTAAGATATGTTTGTTGAAATTTGAAATTTTGTGTACAGTATATAATATATATTTGGTGAAATTTGATGCTATAAGTACAGTATATAATATATATTTGGTGAAATTTGATATTTAATGTACAGTATATAATATATATTTGGTGAAATTTGATATTTTTTGTACAGTTTATAAGATATATTTGGTGAAATTTGATATTTTATATACTATATATATATTTGGTGTACTTTCCTATTTTATGTACATATATAGTATATATTTGGTGAAATTCGATATTTTTTGCACAGTACATAGTAGATATTTGGTGAAATTTGATATTATATGTACAGTATATAGTATACTTTGGGTTAAATTTGATATTTTGTGTACAGTATATAATATATATTTGGTGAAATTTGATATTTTATGTACAGTATATAATATATATTTCGTGAAATTTGATATTTTATATACAGTATGTAATATATATTTGGTGTACTTTCATATTTTATGTACAGTATAAAATATATACCTGATGTACTTTCAAGTTTTATGTGCAGTATATAATAAATATTTGGGGTGCTTACTTATTTTATGTACAGTATATAATACATATTTTGTGAAATTTGATATTTCATCTACTGTATATAAGATATAGTTGGTGAAATTTGATATTTTATCTACAGTATATGATATATAATTGGTGTACTTTCATATTTTACTTGCAGTTTATAACACATATTTGGTGTACTTTCATATTTTATGTACAGTATATAGTATATATTTGTTGACATTTGATATTTTATGTACGGTATATAATATATATTTGTTGAAATTTGATATTTTATGTAAAGTATATAATATATATTTGGTGAAATTTTATATTTTATGTACACTAGATACTATATATTTGGTGTACTTTCATATTTTATGTACAGTATATAGTATATATTTGGTGACATTTGATATTTTATGTACAATATATAAGATATGTTTGTTGAAATTTGATATTTTATGTACAGTATATAATATATATTTGGTGAAATTTGATATTTTATGTACAGTATATAATATATATTTGGTGAAATTTGATAATTTAGGTACAGTATAAAAGATATATTTGGTGAAATTTGATATTTTATGTACAGTATATAATATATATTTGGTGAAATTTGATATTTCACCCACAGTATATAATATATATTTGATGAAATTTGAGATTTTATGTACGGTATATGATATATATTTGGTGTACTTTCATATTTTACTTATAGTATATAATATATATTTGGTGTACTTTGATATTTTATGCACAGTATATAATATATATTGGTGTAGTTTCATACTTTATGTAGAGTATATAGTATATAATTGCTGAAATTTGATATTTTATATACAGTATATAATATGTATTTTGTGTAATCTGATATTATATGTAAAGTATATAATATATATTTGGTGAAATTTTATATTTTATATAAAGTATATAACATATATTTGGTGTAATTTCATATTTTATGTACAGTATATAGTATATATTTGGTGACATTTGATATTTTATGTGCAGTATATAATATATATTTGCTGAAATTTGATATTTTATTTACAGTAAATAATATATATTTGGTGAAATTTTATATTTTATGTACAGTGTATAATATATATTTGGTGTACTTTCATATTTTATGTACAGTATATAGTATATAGTTGGTGACATTAAATATTTTATGTACAGTAGGTAATATATATTTGTTGAAATTTGATATTTTATATACAGTATATAATATATATTTGGTGAAATTTTATATTTTACTTACAGTATATAATATATATTTGGTGTATTTTCATATTTTATGTACAGTCTATAATATATATATGGTGACATTTGATATTTTATCAACAATATGTAAGATATGTTTGTTGAAATTTGATATTTTATGTACAGTATATAATATATATTTGGTGAAATTTGATATTATAGGTACAGTATATAATATATATTTGGTGAAATTTGATATTTTATGTACGGTATATAATATATATTTGGTGAAATTTGATATTTTATGTACAGTATATAATATATATTTGGTGAAATTTGACATTTTATGTTCAGTATATATATATTTGGTGTACTTTCATATTTTATGTACAGTATATAGTATATATTTGGTGAAATTTGATATTTTTTGCACAGTATATAGCAGATATTTGGTGAAATTTGATATTATATGTACAGTATATAATATACTTTGGGTTAAATTTGATATTTTGTCTACATTATATAATATATATTTGGTGAAATTTGATATTTTATGTACAGTATATAATATATACTTGGTGAAATTTGATATTTTATATACAGTATTTAATATATATTTGGTGTACTTTCATATTTTATGTACAGTATAAAATATATACTTGATGTACTTTCATATTTTATGTACAGCAAATAATACATATTTGTTGTATTTTGATATTTTATATACAGTATATAATATATATTTGGCGAAATTTGATATTAATTGTACAGTATATAATATATATTTGGTGAAATTTGATATTTTATGTACAGTATGTAAAATATATTTGGTGAAATTTGATATTTTATGTACAGTATATAATATATATTTGGTGTACTTTCATATTTTATGTACAGTATAAAATATATACTTGATGTACTTTCAAGTTTTATGTGCAGTATATAATAAATATTTGGGGTTCCTTCATATTTTATGTACAGTATATAATATATATTTTGTGAAATTTGATATTTCATCTACTGTATATAAGATATCGTTGGTGAAATTTGATATTTTATGTACAGTATATGATATATAATTGGTGTACTTTCATATTTTACTTGCAGTATATAATACCTATTTGGTGTACTTTGATATTTTATGTACAGTGCATAATATATAGGTGTAGTTTCATATTTTATGTACAGTATATGGTATATAATTCCTGAAATTTGATATTATATGTACAGTATATGATATGTATTTGGTGTAATTTGATATTATATGTACAATATATAATATGTATTTGGTGAAATTTTATATTTTATGTACAGTATATAATATATATTTGGTGTACTTTCATATTTTATGTACAGTATATAGTATATATTAGGTGAAATTTGATTTTTTATGTACATTATATAACAGATATTTGGTGAAATGTGATATTATATGTACAGTATATTATGTTTTTGGTGAAATTTGATATTTTATGTACAGTATATAAGATATATTTGGTGAAATTTTATATTTTATAAACAGTATATATTGTATATTTTGTGTACTTTCATATTTTATGTACAGTGTATAGAATATATTTGGTGAGATTTGATATTTTATGTACAGTATGTAATATAAATTTGTTGAAATTTGATATTTTATGTACAGTATGTAATATATATTTGGTGTACTTTCATATTTTAAGTACAGTATAAAATATATACTTGATGTAGTTTCATATTTCATGTACAGAAAATAATATATATTTGTTGAAATTTGTTATTTTATGTACAGTATATAATATATATTTGGTGAAATTTGATATTATAGGTACAGTATATAATATATATTTTGTGAAATTTGATATTTTTTGAACTGTATATAATATATATTTGGTGAAATTTCATACTTTATGTACAGTATAAAACATATATTTGGTGAAATTTGATATTTTATGTACAGTATATAATATATATTTGGTGTACTATCATATTTTATGTGCAGTATAAAATATATACTTGATGTACTTTCATATTTTATGTAAGAAAATAATACATATTTGTTGAAATTTGATATTTTATGTACAGTATATAATTTATATTTGGTGCAATTTTATATTTTATGTACTCTATATCATATATATTTGGTGTACTTACCAGTTTTATGTACAGTATATGATATATATTTGGTGAAATTTGATATTATAGGTACACTATATAATATATATTTGGTGAAATTTGATATTTTACTTACAGTATATAATATATATTTGCTGTATTTTCATATTTTATGTACAGTATATAATATATATTTGGTGACATTTGATATTTTATGAACAATATGTAAGATATGTTTGTTGAAATTTGAAATTTTGTGTACAGTATATAATATATATTTGGTGAAATTTGATGTTATAAGTACAGTATATAATATATATTTGGTGAAATTTGATATTTAATGTACAGTATATAATATATATTTGGTGAAATTTGATATTTTATGTACAGTATATAAGATATATTTGGTGAAATTTGATATTTTATATACTATATATATATTTGGTGTACTTTCCTATTTTATGTACATATATAGTATATATTTGGTGAAATTCGATATTTTTTGCACAGTACATAGTAGATATTTGGTGAAATTTGATATTATATGTACAGTATATAGTATACTTTGGGTTAAATTTCATATTTTGTGTACAGTATATAATATATATTTGGTGAAATTTGATATTTTATGTACAGTATATAATATATATTTCGTGAAATTTGATATTTTATATACAGTATGTAATATATATTTGGTGTACTTTCATATTTTATGTACAGTATAAAATATATACCTGATGTACTTTCAAGTTTTATGTGCAGTGTATAATAAATATTTGGGGTGCTTACTTATTTTATGTACAGTATATAATACATATTTTGTGAAATTTGATATTTCATCTACTGTATATAAGATATAGTTGGTGAAATTTGATATTTTATCTACAGTATATGATATATAATTGGTGTACTTTCATATTTTACTTGCAGTTTATAACACATATTTGGTGTACTTTCATATTTTATGTACAGTATATAGTATATATTTGTTGACATTTGATATTTTATGTACGGTATATAATATATATTTGTTGAAATTTGATATTTTATGTAAAGTATATAATATATATTTGGTGAAATTTTATATTTTATGTACACTAGATACTATATATTTGGTGTACTTTCATATTTTGTGTACAGTACATAGTATATATTTGGTGACATTTGATATTTTATGTACAATATATAAGATATGTTTGTTGAAATTTGATATTTTATGTACAGTATATAATATATATTTGGTGAAATTTGATATTTTATGTACAGTATATAATATATATTTCGTGAAATTTGATAATTTAGGTACAGTATAAAAGATATATTTGGTGAAATTTGATATTTTATGTACAGTATATAATATATATTTGGTGAAATTTGATATTTCACACACAGTATATAATATATATTTGATGAAATTTGAGATTTTATGTACGGTATATGATATATATTTGGTGTACTTTCATATTTTACTTATAGTATATAATATATATTTGGTGTACTTTGATATTTTATGCACAGTATATAATATATATTGGTGTAGTTTCATACTTTATGTAGAGTATATAGTATATAATTGCTGAAATTTGATATTTTATATACAGTATATAATATGTATTTTGTGTAATCTGATATTATATGTAAAGTATATAATATATATTTGGTGAAATTTTATATTTTATATAAAGTATATAACATATATTTGGTGTAATTTCATATTTTATGTACAGTATATAGTATATATTTGTTGAAATTTGATATTTTATGTACAGTATATAATATATATTTGCTGAAATTTGATATTTTATTTACAGTAAATAATATATATTTGGTGAAATTTTATATTTTATGTACAGTGTATAATATATATTTGGTGTACTTTCATATTTTATGTACAGTATATAGTATATAGTTGGTGACATTAGATATTTTATGTACAGTAGATAATATATATTTGTTGAAATTTGACATTTTATATACAGTATATAATATATATTTGGTGAAATTTTATATTTTACTTACAGTATATAATATATATTTGGTGTATTTTCATATTTTATGTACAGTCTATAATATATATATGGTGACATTTGATATTTTATCAACAATATGTAAGATATGTTTGTTGAAATTTGATATTTTATGTACAGTATATAATATATATTTGGTGAAATTTGACATTTTATGTACAGTATATATATATTTGGTGTACTTTCATATTTTATGTACAGTATATAGTATATATTTGGTGAAATTTGATATTTTTTGCACAGTATATAGCAGATATTTGGTGAAATTTGATATTATATGTACAGTATATAATATACTTTGGGTTAAATTTGATATTTTGTCTACATTATATAATATATATTTGGTGAAATTTGATATTTTATGTACAGCATATAATATATACTTGGTGAAATTTGATATTTTATATACAGTATTTAATATATATTTGGTGTACTTTCATATTTTATGTACAGTATAAAATATATACTTGATGTTCTTTCATATTTTATGTACAGCAAATAATACATATTTGTTGTATTTTGATATTTTATATACAGTATATAATATATATTTGGCGAAATTTGATATTAATTGTACAGTATATAATATATATTTGGTGAAATTTGATATTTTATGTACAGTATGTAAAATATATTTGGTGAAATTTGATATTTTATGTACAGTATATAATATATATTTGGTGTACTTTCATATTTTATGTACAGTATAAAATATATACTTGATGTACTTTCAAGTTTTATGTGCAGTATATAATAAATATTTGGGGTTCCTTCATATTTTATGTACAGTATATAATATATATTTTGTGAAATTTGATATTTCATCTACTGTATATAAGATATCGTTGGTGAAATTTGATATTTTATGTACAGTATATGATATATAATTGGTGTACTTTCATATTTTACTTGCAGTATATAATACCTATTTGGTGTACTTTGATATTTTATGTACAGTGCATAATATATAGGTGTAGTTTCATATTTTATGTACAGTATATGGTATATAATTCCTGAAATTTGATATTATATGTACAGTATATGATATGTATTTGGTGTAATTTGATATTATATGTACAATATATAATATGTATTTGGTGAAATTTTATATTTTATGTACAGTATATAATATATATTTGGTGTACTTTCATATTTTATGTACAGTATATAGTATATATTAGGTGAAATTTGATTTTTTATGTACATTATATAACAGATATTTGGTGAAATGTGATATTATATGTACAGTATATTATGTTTTTGGTGAAATTTGATATTTTATGTACAGTATATAAGATATATTTGGTGAAATTTTATATTTTATAAACAGTATATATTGTATATTTTGTGTACTTTCATATTTTATGTACAGTGTATAGAATATATTTGGTGACATTTGATATTTTATGTACAGTATGTAATATAAATTTGTTGAAATTTGATATTTTATGTACAGTATGTAATATATATTTGGTGTACTTTCATATTTTAAGTACAGTATAAAATATATACTTGATGTAGTTTCATATTTCATGTACAGAAAATAATATATATTTGTTGAAATTTGTTATTTTATGTACAGTATATAATATATATTTGGTGAAATTTGATATTATAGGTACAGTATATAATATATATTTGGTGAAATTTGATATTTTTTGAACTGTATATAATATATATTTGGTGAAATTTCATACTTTATGTACAGTATAAAACATATATTTGGTGAAATTTGATATTTTATGTACAGTATATAATATATATTTGGTGTACTATCATATTTTATGTGCAGTATAAAATATATACTTGATGTACTTTCATATTTTATGTAAGAAAATAATACATATTTGTTGAAATTTGATATTTTATGTACAGTATATAATTTATATTTGGTGCAATTTTATATTTTATGTACTCTATATCATATATATTTGGTGTACTTACCAGTTTTATGTACAGTATATGATATATATTTGGTGAAATTTGATATTATAGGTACACTATATAATATATATTTGGTGAAATTTGATATTTTATGTATAGTATATAATATATATTTGTTGAAATTTGATATTTTATGTACAGTATATAATATATATTTGTTGAAATTTGATATTTTATGTACAGTATATAATATATATTTGGTGAAATTTTATATTTTATGTACAGTATATAATATATATTTGGTGTACTTTCATATTTTATGTACAGTATATAGCATATATTTGGTGACATTTGATATTTTATGTACAGTATATAATACATATTTGTTGAAATTTAATATTTTATGTATAGTATATAATATATTTTTGGTAAAATTTTATATTTTATGTACAGTATATAATATATATTTGGTGAAATTTGATATTTTATGTACAGTATATAAGATATATTTGGTGAAATTTGATATTTTATATACTATATATATATTTGGTGTACTTTCCTATTTTATGTACATATATAGTATATATTTGGTGAAATTCGATATTTTTTGCACAGTACATAGTAGATATTTGGTGAAATTTGATATTATATGTACAGTATATAGTATACTTTGGGTTAAATTTGATATTTTGTGTACAGTATATAATATATATTTGGTGAAATTTGATATTTTATGTACAGTATATAATATATATTTCGTGAAATTTGATATTATATATACAGTATGTAATATATATTTGGTGTACTTTCATATTTTATGTACAGTATAAAATATATACCTGATGTACTTTCAAGTTTTATGTGCAGTATATAATAAATATTTGGGGTGCTTACTTATTTTATGTACAGTATATAATACATATTTTGTGAAATTTGATATTTCATCTACTGTATATAAGATATAGTTGGTGAAATTTGATATTTTATCTACAGTATATGATATATAATTGGTGTACTTTCATATTTTACTTGCAGTTTATAACACATATTTGGTGTACTTTCATATTTTATGTACAGTATATAGTATATATTTGTTGACATTTGATATTTTATGTACGGTATATAATATATATTTGTTGAAATTTGATATTTTATGTAAAGTATATAATATATATTTGGTGAAATTTTATATTTTATGTACACTAGATACTATATATTTGGTGTACTTTCATATTTTGTGTACAGTACATAGTATATATTTGGTGACATTTGATATTTTATGTACAATATATAAGATATGTTTGTTGAAATTTGATATTTTATGTACAGTATATAATATATATTTGGTGAAATTTGATATTTTATGTACAGTATATAATATATATTTGGTGAAATTTGATAATTTAGGTACAGTATAAAAGATATATTTGGTGAAATTTGATATTTTATGTACAGTATATAATATATATTTGGTGAAATTTGATATTTCACACACAGTATATAATATATATTTGATGAAATTTGAGATTTTATGTACGGTATATGATATATATTTGGTGTACTTTCATATTTTACTTATAGTATATAATATATATTTGGTGTACTTTGATATTTTATGCACAGTATATAATATATATTGGTGTAGTTTCATACTTTATGTAGAGTATATAGTATATAATTGCTGAAATTTGATATTTTATATACAGTATATAATATGTATTTTGTGTAATCTGATATTATATGTAAAGTATATAATATATATTTGGTGAAATTTTATATTTTATATAAAGTATATAACATATATTTGGTGTAATTTCATATTTTATGTACAGTATATAGTATATATTTGTTGAAATTTGATATTTTATGTACAGTATATAATATATATTTGCTGAAATTTGATATTTTATTTACAGTAAATAATATATATTTGGTGAAATTTTATATTTTATGTACAGTGTATAATATACATTTGGTGTACTTTCATATTTTATGTACAGTATATAGTATATAGTTGGTGACATTAGATATTTTATGTACAGTAGATAATATATATTTGTTGAAATTTGACATTTTATATACAGTATATAATATATATTTGGTGAAATTTTATATTTTACTTACAGTATATAATATATATTTGGTGTATTTTCATATTTTATGTACAGTCTATAATATATATATGGTGACATTTGATATTTTATCAACAATATGTAAGATATGTTTGTTGAAATTTGATATTTTATGTACAGTATATAATATATATTTGGTGAAATTTGATATTATAGGTACAGTATATAATATATATTTGGTGAAATTTGATATTTTATGTACGGTATATAATATATATTTGGTGAAATTTGATATTTTATGTACAGTATATAATATATATTTGGTGAAATTTGACATTTTATGTACAGTATATATATTTGGTGTACTTTCATATTTTATGTACAGTATATAGTATATATTTGGTGAAATTTGATATTTTTTGCACAGTATATAGCAGATATTTGGTGAAATTTGATATTATATGTACAGTATATAATATACTTTGGGTTAAATTTGATATTTTGTCAACATTATATAATATATATTTGGTGAAATTTGATATTTTATGTACAGTATATAATATATACTTGGTGAAATTTGATATTTTATATACAGTATTTAATATATATTTGGTGTACTTTCATATTTTATGTACAGTATAAAATATATACTTGATGTACTTTCATATTTTATGTACAGCAAATAATACATATTTGTTGTATTTTGATATTTTATATACAGTATATAATATATATTTGGCGAAATTTGATATTAATTGTACAGTATATAATATATATTTGGTGAAATTTGATATTTTATGTACAGTATGTAAAATATATTTGGTGAAATTTGATATTTTATGTACAGTATATAATATATATTTGGTGTACTTTCATATTTTATGTACAGTATAAAATATATTCTTGATGTACTTTCAAGTTTTATGTGCAGTATATAATAAATATTTGGGGTTCCTTCATATTTTATGTACAGTATATAATATATATTTTGTGAAATTTGATATTTCATCTACTGTATATAAGATATCGTTGGTGAAATTTGATATTTTATGTACAGTATATGATATATAATTGGTGTACTTTCATATTTTACTTGCAGTATATAATACCTATTTGGTGTACTTTGATATTTTATGTACAGTGCATAATATATATGTGTAGTTTCATATTTTATGTACAGTATATGGTATATAATTCCTGAAATTTGATATTATATGTACAGTATATGATATGTATTTGGTGTAATTTGATATTATATGTACAATATATAGTATGTATTTGGTGAAATTTTATATTTTATGTACAGTATATAATATATGTTTGGTGTACTTTCATATTTTATGTACAGTATATAGTATATATTAGGTGAAATTTGATTTTTTATGTACATTATATAACAGATATTTGGTGAAATGTGATATTATATGTACAGTATATTATGTTTTTGGTGAAATTTGATATTTTATGTACAGTATATAAGATATATTTGGTGAAATTTTATATTTTATAAACAGTATATATTGTATATTTTGTGTACTTTCATATTTTATGTACAGTGTAGAGAATATATTTGGTGACATTTGATATTTTATGTACAGTATGTAATATAAATTTGTTGAAATTTGATATTTTATGTACAGTATGTAATATATATTTGGTGTACTTTCATATTTTAAGTACAGTATAAAATATATACTTGATGTAGTTTCATATTTTATGTACAGAAAATAATATATATTTGTTGAAATTTGTTATTTTATGTACAGTATATAATATATATTTGGTGAAATTTGATATTATAGGTACAGTATATAATATATATTTGGTGAAATTTGATATTTTTTGAACTGTATATAATATATATTTGGTGAAATTTCATACTTTATGTACAGTATAAAACATATATTTGGTGAAATTTGATATTTTATGTACAGTATATAATATATATTTGGTGTACTTTCATATTTTATGTGCAGTATAAAATATATACTTGATGTACTTTCATATTTCATGTAAGAAAATAATACATATTTGTTGAAATTTGATATTTATGTACAGTATATAATTTATATTTGGTGCAATTTTATATTTTATGTACTCTATATCATATATATTTGGTGTACTTACCAGTTTTATGTACAGTATATGATATATATTTGGTGAAATTTGATATTATAGGTACAGTATATAATATATATTTGGTGAAATTTGATATTTTACTTACAGTATATAATATATATTTGCTGTATTTTCATATTTTATGTACAGTATATAATATATATTTGGTGACATTTGATATTTTATGAACAATATGAAAGATATGTTTGTTGAAATTTGAAATTTTGTGTACAGTATATAATATATATTTGGTGAAATTTGATGTTATAAGTACAGTATATAATATATATTTGGTGAAATTTGATATTTAATGTACAGTATATAAGATATATTTGGTGAAATTTGATATTTTATGTACAGTATATAAGATATATTTGGTGAAATTTGATATTTTATATACTATATATATATTTGGTGTACTTTCCTATTTTATGTACATATATAGTATATATTTGGTGAAATTCGATATTTTTTGCACAGTACATAGTAGATATTTGGTGAAATTTGATATTATATGTACAGTATATAGTATACTTTGGGTTAAATTTGATATTTTGTGTACAGTATATAATATATATTTGGTGAAATTTGATATTTTATGTACAGTATATAATATATATTTCGTGAAATTTGATATTTTATATACAGTATGTAATATATATTTGGTGTACTTTCATATTTTATGTACAGTATAAAATATATACCTGATGTACTTTCAAGTTTTATGTGCAGTATATAATAAATATTTGGGGTGCTTACTTATTTTATGTACAGTATATAATACATATTTTGTGAAATTTGATATTTCATCTACTGTATATAAGATATAGTTGGTGAAATTTGATATTTTATCTACAGTATATGATATATAATTGGTGTACTTTCATATTTTACTTGCAGTTTATAACACATATTTGGTGTACTTTCATATTTTATGTACAGTATATAGTATATATTTGTTGACATTTGATATTTTATGTACGGTATATAATATATATTTGTTGAAATTTGATATTTTATGTAAAGTATATAATATATATTTGGTGAAATTTTATATTTTATGTACACTAGATACTATATATTTGGTGTACTTTCATATTTTATGTACAGTACATAGTATATATTTGGTGACATTTGATATTTTATGTACAATATATAAGATATGTTTGTTGAAATTTGATATTTTATGTACAGTATATAATATATATTTGGTGAAATTTCATATTTTATGTACAGTATATAATATATATTTGGTGAAATTTGATAATTTAGGTACAGTATAAAAGATATATTTGGTGAAATTTGATATTTTATGTACAGTATATAATATATATTTGGTGAAATTTGATATTTCACCCACAGTATATAATATATATTTGATGAAATTTGAGATTTTATGTACGGTATATGATATATATTTGGTGTACTTTCATATTTTACTTATAGTATATAATATATATTTGGTGTACTTTGATATTTTATGCACAGTATATAATATATATTGGTGTAGTTTCATACTTTATGTAGAGTATATAGTATATAATTGCTGAAATTTGATATTTTATATACAGTATATAATATGTATTTTGTGTAATCTGATATTATATGTAAAGTATATAATATATATTTGGTGAAATTTTATATTTTATATAAAGTATATAACATATATTTGGTGTAATTTCATATTTTATGTACAGTATATAGTATATATTTGGTGACATTTGATATTTTATGTACAGTATATAATATATATTTGCTGAAATTTGATATTTTATTTACAGTAAATAATATATATTTGGTGAAATTTTATATTTTATGAACAGTGTATAATAAATATTTGGTGTACTTTCATATTTTATGTACAGTATATAGTATATAGTTGGTGACGTTAAATATTTTATGTACAGTAGATAATATATATTTGTTGAAATTTGACATTTTATATACAGTATATAATATATATTTGGTGAAATTTTATATTTTACTTACAGTATATAATATATATTTGGTGTATTTTCATATTTTATGTACAGTCTATAATATATATATGGTGACATTTGATATTTTATCAACAATATGTAAGATATGTTTGTTGAAATTTGATATTTTATGTACAGTATATAATATATATTTGGTGAAATTTGATATTATAGGTACAGTATATAATATATATTTGGTGAAATTTGATATTTTATGTACGGTATATAATATATATTTGGTGAAATTTGATATTTTATGTACAGTATATAATATATATTTGGTGAAATTTGACATTTTATGTACAGTATATATATATTTGGTGTACTTTCATATTTTATGTACAGTATATAGTATATATTTGGTGAAATTTGATATTTTTTGCACAGTATATAGCAGATATTTGGTGAAATTTGATATTATATGTACAGTATATAATATACTTTGGGTTAAATTTGATATTTTGTCTACATTATATAATATATATTTGGTGAAATTTGATATTTTATGTACAGTATATAATATATACTTGGTGAAATTTGATATTTTATATACAGTATTTAATATATATTTGGTGTACTTTCACATTTTATGTACAGTATAAAATATATTCTTGATGTACTTTCATATTTTATGTACAGCAAATAATACATATTTGTTGTATTTTGATATTTTATATACAGTATATAATATATATTTGGCGAAATTTGATATTAATTGTACAGTATATAATATATATTTGGTGAAATTTGATATTTTATGTGCAGTATATAAAATATATTTGGTGATATTTGATATTTTATGTACAGTATATAATATATATTTGGTGTACTTTCATATTTTATGTACAGTATAAAATATATACTTGATGTACTTTCAAGTTTTATGTGCAGTATATAATAAATATTTGGGGTTCCTTCATATTTTATGTACAGTATATAATATATATTTTGTGAAATTTAATATTTCATCTACTGTATATAAGATATCGTTGGTGAAATTTGATATTTTATGTACAGTATATGATATATAATTGGTGTACTTTCATATTTTACTTGCAGTATATAATACCTATTTGGTGTACTTTGATATTTTATGTACAGTGCATAATATATAGGTGCAGTTTCATATTTTATGTGCAGTATATGGTATATAATTCCTGAAATTTGATGTTATATGTACAGTATATGATATGTATTTGGTGTAATTTGATATTATATGTACAATATATAATATGTATTTGGTGAAATTTTATATTTTATGTACAGTATATAATATATATTTGGTGTACTTTCATATTTTATGTACAGTATATAGTATATATTAGGTGAAATTTGATTTTTTATGTACATTATATAACAGATATTTGGTGAAATGTGATATTATATGTACAGTATATTATGTTTTTGGTGAAATTTGATATTTTATGTACAGTATATAAGATATATTTGGTGAAATTTTATATTTTATAAACAGTATATATTGTATATTTTGTGTACTTTCATATTTTATGTACAGTGTATAGAATATATTTGGTGACATTTGATATTTTATGTACATTATGTAATATAAATTTGTTGAAATTTGATATTTTATGTACAGTATGTAATATATATTTGGTGTACTTTCATATTTTAAGTACAGTATAAAATATATACTTGATGTAGTTTCATATTTTATGTACAGAAAATAATATATATTTGTTGAAATTTCTTATTTTATGTACAGTATATAATATATATTTGGTGAAATTTGATATTATAGGTACGGTATATAATATATATTTGGTGAAATTTGATATTTTTTGAACTGTATATAATATATATTTGGTGAAATTTCATACTTTATGTACAGTATAAAACATATATTTGGTGAAATTTGATATTTTATGTACAGTATATAATATATATTTGGTGTACTTTCATATTTTATGTGCAGTATAAAATATATACTTGATGTACTTTCATATTTTATGTAAGAAAATAATACATATTTGTTGAAATTTGATATTTTATGTACAGTATATAATTTATATTTGGTGCAATTTTATGTTTTATGTACTCTATATCATATATATTTGGTGTACTTACCAGTTTTATGTACAGTATATAATATATATTTGGTGAAATTTGATATTTTATGTACAGTATATTATATATATTTGGTGAAATTTGATATTTTATATACAGTAAGTAATATATATTTGGTGTACTTTCATATTTTATGTACAGTATAAAATACATACTTGATGTAGTTTCATATTTTATGTACACTAAATAATACATATTTTTTGAAATTTAATATTTTATGTACAGTATATAGTATATATTTGGTGACATTTGATATTTTATGTACAGTATGTAATATAAATTTGTTGAAATTTGATATTTTATGTACAGTATGTAATATATCTTTGGTGTACTTTCATATTTTATGCAGAGTATAAAATATATACTTGATGTACTTTCAAGTTTTATGGACAGAATACAATATATATTTGGTGTACTTTCATATTTTATATACAGTATATAATATATATTTTGTGAATTTGGATATTTCATGTACTGTATGTTAGACATAATTGGTGAAATTTGATATTTTCTGTACAGTAGATGATATATAACTTGTGTACTTTCATCTTTTACTTGCAGTATATAATACATATTTGGTGTACTTTGATATTTTATGTACAGTATATAATATATATTTGGTGAAATTTGATATTTTACATACGGTATATAATATATATTTGGTGAAATTTGAGATTTTATGTACAGTATATGATATATATTTGGTGTACTTTCATATTTTACTTACAGTATATAATATATCTTTGGTGTACTTTGATATTTTATGTACAGCATATAATATATATTGGTGTAGTTTCATATTTTATGTAGAGTATATAGTATATAATTGCTGAAATTTGATATTTTATGTACAGTATATAATATGTATTTTGTGTAATTTGATATTATATGTACAGTATATAATATATATTTGGTGAAATTTGATATTTTACACACAGTATATAATATATATTTGGTGAAATTTGAGATTTTATGTACGGTATATGATATATATTTGGTGTAATTTCATATTTTACTTACAGTATATAATATATATTTGGTGTACTTTGCTATTTTATGTACAGTATATAATATATATTGGTGTAGTTTCATATTTTATGTAGAGTATATAATACATATTTGGTGAAATTTGGTATTTTATATACAGTATGTAATATATATTTGGTGTACTTTCATATTATATGTACAGTATAAAATATATAATTCTACTTTCATATTTTATGTACAGTAATTAATACATATTTGTTGAAATTTGATATTTTACATACAGTATATAATATATATTTGGTGAAATTTCATATTATATTTACAGTATATAATATATATTTGGTGAAATTTCTTATTTTATGTACAGTATATAATATATATTTGGTGAAATTTGAGATTTTATGTACAGTATGTGATATATATTTGCTGTACTTTCATATTTTACTTACAGTATATAATATATACTTGGTGTACTTTGATATTTTATGTACAGTATATAATATATATTGGTGTAGTTTCATATTTTATGTAGAGTATATAGTATATAATTGCTGAAATTTGATATTTTATATACAGTATATAATATGTATTTTTTGTAATCTGATATTATATGTAAAGTATATAATATATATTTGGTGAAATTTTATATTTTATATACAGTATATAACATATATTTGGTGTAATTTCATATTTTATGTACGGTTTATAGTATATATTTCGTGACATTTGATATTTTATGTACAGTATATAATATATATTTGTTGAAATTTGATATTTTATGTACAGTATATAATATATATTTGCTGAAATTTTATATTTTATGTACAGTGTATAATATATATTTGGTGTACTTTCATATTTTATGTACAGTATATAGTATATATTTGGTGACATTTCATATTTTATGAACAATAGGTAAGATATGTTTGTTGAAATTTGATATTTTATGGACAGTATATAATATATATTGGGTGAAGTTTGATATTATAGGTACAGTATATAATATATATTTGGTGAAATTTGATATTTTATGTACAGTATATAATATATATTTGGTGAAATTTGATATTTTATGTACGGTACATAATATGTATTTGGTGTACTTTCATATTTTATGTACAGTATATAGTATATATCTGGTGAAATTTGATATTTTTTGCACAGTATATAGCAGATATTTGGTGAAATTTGATATTATATGTACAGTATATAATATACTTTGGGTTAAATTTGATATTTTGTGTACAGTATATAATATATATTTGGTGAAATTTGATATTTTATGTACAGTATTTAATATATATTTGGTGAAATTTGATATTTTATATACAGTATCTAATATATATTTGGTGTACTTTCATATTTTATGTACAGTATATAGTATATATCTGGTGAAATTTGATATTTTTTGCACAGTATCTGGCAGATATTTGGTGAAATTTGATATTATATGTACAGTATATAATATGCTTTGGGTTAAATTTGATATTTTGTGTACAGTATATAATATATATTTGGTGAAATTTGATATTTTATGTACAGTATATAATATATATTTGGTGAAATTTGATATTTTATATACAGTATCTAATATATATTTGGTGTACTTTCATATTTTATGTACAGTATAAAATATATACTTGATGTACTTTCATATTTTATGTACAGCAAATAATACATATTTGTTGAAATTTGATATTTTATATACAGTATATAATATATATTTGGCGAAATTTGATATTAATTGTACAGTATATAATATATATTTGGTGAAATTTGATATTTTATGTACAGTATATAAAATATATTTGGTGAAATTTGATATTTTATGTACAGTATATAATATATATTTGGTGTACTTTCATATTTTATGTACAGTATAAAATATATACCTGATGTACTTTCAAGTTTTATGTGCAGTATATAATAAATATTTGGGGTGCTTACTTATTTTATGTACAGTATATAATACATATTTTGTGAAATTTGATATTTCATCTACTGTATATAAGATATAGTTGGTGAAATTTGATATTTTATCTACAGTATATGATATATAATTGGTGTACTTTCATATTTTACTTGCAGTTTATAACACATATTTGGTGTACTTTCATATTTTATGTACAGTATATAGTATATATTTGTTGACATTTGATATTTTATGTACGGTATATAATATATATTTGTTGAAATTTGATATTTTATGTAAAGTATATAATATATATTTGGTGAAATTTTATATTTTATGTACACTAGATACTATATATTTGGTGTACTTTCATATTTTATGTACAGTATATAGTATATATTTGGTGACATTTGATATTTTATGTACAATATATAAGATATGTTTGTTGAAATTTGATATTTTATGTACAGTATATAATATATATTTGGTGAAATTTCATATTTTATGTACAGTATATAATATATATTTGGTGAAATTTGATAATTTAGGTACAGTATAAAAGATATATTTGGTGAAATTTGATATTTTATGTACAGTATATAATATATATATTTGGTGAAATTTGATATTTCACCCACAGTATATAATATATATTTGATGAAATTTGAGATTTTATGTACGGTATATGATATATATTTGGTGTACTTTCATATTTTACTTATAGTATATAATATATATTTGGTGTACTTTGATATTTTATGCACAGTATATAATATATATTGGTGTAGTTTCATACTTTATGTAGAGTATATAGTATATAATTGCTGAAATTTGATATTTTATATACAGTATATAATATGTATTTTGTGTAATCTGATATTATATGTAAAGTATATAATATATATTTGGTGAAATTTTATATTTTATATAAAGTATATAACATATATTTGGTGTAATTTCATATTTTATGTACAGTATATAGTATATATTTGGTGACATTTGATATTTTATGTACAGTATATAATATATATTTGCTGAAATTTGATATTTTATTTACAGTAAATAATATATATTTGGTGAAATTTTATATTTTATGTACAGTGTATAATATATATTTGGTGTACTTTCATATTTTATGTACAGTATATAGTATATAGTTGGTGACATTAGATATTTTATGTACAGTAGATAATATATATTTGTTGAAATTTGACATTTTATATACAGTATATAATATATATTTGGTGAAATTTTATATTTTACTTACAGTATATAATATATATTTGGTGTATTTTCATATTTTATGTACAGTATATAATATATATATGGTGACATTTGATATTTTATCAACAATATGTAAGATATGTTTGTTGAAATTTGATATTTTATGTACAGTATATAATATATATTTGGTGAAATTTGATATTATAGGTACAGTATATAATATGTATTTGGTGAAATTTGATATTTTATGTACGGTATATAATATATATTTGGTGAAATTTGATATTTTATGTACAGTATATAATATATATTTGGTGAAATTTGACATTTTATGTACAGTATATATATATTTGGTGTACTTTCATATTTTATGTACAGTATATAGTATATATTTGGTGAAATTTGATATTTTTTGCACAGTATATAGCAGATATTTGGTGAAATTTGATATTATATGTACAGTATATAATATACTTTGGGTTAAATTTGATATTTTGTCTACATTATATAATATATATTTGGTGAAATTTGATATTTTATGTACAGTATATAATATATACTTGGTGAAATTTGATATTTTATATACAGTATTTAATATATATTTGGTGTACTTTCATATTTTATGTACAGTATAAAATATATACTTGATGTACTTTCATATTTTATGTACAGCAAATAATACATATTTGTTGTATTTTGATATTTTATATACAGTATATAATGTATATTTGGCGAAATTTGATATTAATTGTACAGTATATAATATATATTTGGTGAAATTTGATATTTTATGTACAGTATATAAAATATATTTGGTGAAATTTGATATTTTATGTACAGTATATAATATATATTTGGTGTACTTTCATATTTTATGTACAGTATAAAATATATACTTGATGAACTTTCAAGTTTTATGTGCAGTATATAATAAATATTTGGGCTTCCTTCATATTTTATGTACAGTATATAATATATATTTTGTGAAATTTGATATTTCATCTACTGTATATAAGATATCGTTGGTGAAATTTGATATTTTATGTACAGTATATGATATATAATTGGTGTACTTTCATATTTTACTTGCAGTATATAATACCTATTTGGTGTACTTTGATATTTTATGTACAGTGCATAATATATAGGTGTAGTTTCATATTTTATGTACAGTATATGGTATATAATTCCTGAAATTTGATATTATATGTACAGTATATGATATGTATTTGGTGTAATTTGATATTATATGTACAATATATAGTATGTATTTGGTGAAATTTTATATTTTATGTACAGTATATAATATATATTTGGTGTACTTTCATATTTTATGTACAGTATATAGTATATATTAGGTGAAATTTGATTTTTTATGTACATTATATAACAGATATTTGGTGAAATGTGATATTATATGTACAGTATATTATGTTTTTGGTGAAATTTGATATTTTATGTACAGTATATAAGATATATTTGGTGAAATTTTATATTTTATAAACAGTATATATTGTATATTTTGTGTACTTTCATATTTTATGTACAGTGTATAGAATATATTTGGTGACATTTGATATTTTATGTACAGTATGTAATATAAATTTGTTGAAATTTGATATTTTATGTACAGTATGTAATATATATTTGGTGTACTTTCATATTTTAAGTACAGTATAAAATATATACTTGATGTAGTTTCATATTTTATGTACAGAAAATAATATATATTTGTTGAAATTTCTTATTTTATGTACAGTATATAATATATATTTGGTGAAATTTGATATTATAGGTACGGTATATAATATATATTTGGTGAAATTTGATATTTTTTGAACTGTATATAATATATATTTGGTGAAATTTCATACTTTATGTACAGTATAAAACATATATTTGGTGAAATTTGATATTTTATGTACAGTATATAATATATATTTGGTGTACTTTCATATTTTATGTGCAGTATAAAATATATACTTGATGTACTTTCATATTTTATGTAAGAAAATAATACATATTTGTTGAAATTTGATATTTTATGTACAGTATATAATTTATATTTGGTGCAATTTTATGTTTTATGTACTCTATATCATATATATTTGGTGTACTTACCAGTTTTATGTACAGTACATAATATATATTTGGTGAAATTTGATATTTTATGTACAGTATATTATATATATTTGGTGAAATTTGATATTTTATATACAGTAAGTAATATATATTTGGTGTACTTTCATATTTTATGTACAGTATAAAATACATACTTGATGTAGTTTCATATTTTATGTACACTAAATAATACATATTTTTTGAAATTTAATATTTTATGTACAGTATATAGTATATATTTGGTGACATTTGATATTTTATGTACAGTATGTAATATAAATTTGTTGAAATTTGATATTTTATGTACAGTATGTAATATATCTTTGGTGTACTTTCATATTTTATGTAGAGTATAAAATATATACTTGATGTACTTTCAAGTTTTATGGACAGAATACAATATATATTTGGTGTACTTTCATATTTTATATACAGTATATAATATATATTTTGTGAATTTGGATATTTCATGTACTGTATGTTAGACATAATTGGTGAAATTTGATATTTTCTGTACAGTAGATGATATATAACTTGTGTACTTTCATCTTTTACTTGCAGTATATAATACATATTTGGTGTACTTTGATATTTTATGTACAGTATATAATATATATTTGGTGAAATTTGATATTTTACATACGGTATATAATATATATTTGGTGAAATTTGAGATTTTATGTACAGTATATGATATATATTTGGTGTACTTTCATATTTTACTTACAGTATATAATATATCTTTGGTGTACTTTGATATTTTATGTACAGCATATAATATATATTGGTGTATTTTCATATTTTATGTAGAGTATATAGTATATAATTGCTGAAATTTGATATTTTATGTACAGTATATAATATGTATTTTGTGTAATTTGATATTATATGTACAGTATATAATATATATTTGGTGAAATTTGATATTTTACACACAGTATATAATATATATTTGGTGAAATTTGAGATTTTATGTACGGTATATGATATATATTTGGTGTAATTTCATATTTTACTTACAGTATATAATATATATTTGGTGTACTTTGCTATTTTATGTACAGTATATAATATATATTGGTGTAGTTTCATATTTTATGTAGAGTATATAATACATATTTGGTGAAATTTGGTATTTTATATACAGTATGTAATATATATTTGGTGTACTTTCATATTATATGTACAGTATAAAATATATAATTCTACTTTCATATTTTATGTACAGTAATTAATACATATTTGTTGAAATTTGATATTTTATATACAGTATATAATATATATTTGGTGAAATTTCATATTATATTTACAGTATATAATATATATTTGGTGAAATTTCTTATTTTATGTACAGTATATAATATATATTTGGTGAAATTTGAGATTTTATGTACAGTATGTGATATATATTTGCTGTACTTTCATATTTTACTTACAGTATATAATATATACTTGGTGTACTTTGATATTTTATGTACAGTATATAATATATATTGGTGTAGTTTCATATTTTATGTAGAGTATATAGTATATAATTGCTGAAATTTGATATTTTATATACAGTATATAATATGTATTTTGTGTAATCTGATATTATATGTAAAGTATATAATATATATTTGGTGAAATTTTATATTTTATATACAGTATATAACATATATTTGGTGTAATTTCATATTTTATGTACGGTTTATAGTATATATTTCGTGACATTTGATATTTTATGTACAGTATATAATATATATTTGTTGAAATTTGATATTTTATGTACAGTATATAATTTATATTTGCTGAAATTTTATATTTTATGTACAGTGTATAATATATATTTGGTGTACTTTCATATTTTATGTACAGTATATAGTATATATTTGGTGACATTTCATATTTTATGAACAATAGGTAAGATATGTTTGATGAAATTTGATATTTTATGTACAGTATATAATATATATTGGGTGAAGTTTGATATTATAGGTACAGTATATAATATATATTTGGTGAAATTTGATATTTTATGTACAGTATATAATATATATTTGGTGAAATTTGATATTTTATGTACGGTACATAATATATATTTGGTGTACTTTCATATTTTATGTACAGTATATAGTATATATCTGGTGAAATTTGATATTTTTTGCACAGTATATAGCAGACATTTGGTGAAATTTGATATTATATGTACAGTATATAATATACTTTGGGTTAAATTTGATATTTTGTGTACAGTATATAATATATATTTGGTGTACTTTCATATTTTATGTGCAGTATAAAATATATACTTGATGTACTTTCATATTTTATGTAAGAAAATAATACATATTTGTTGAAATTTGATATTTTATGTACAGTATATAATTTATATTTGGTGCAATTTTCTGTTTTATGTACTCTATATCATATATATTTGGTGTACTTACCAGTTTTATGTACAGTATATAATATATATTTGGTGAAATTTGATATTATAGGTACAGTATATAATATATATTTGGTGAAATTTGATATTTTACTTACAGTATAAAATATATATTTGCTGTATTTTCATATTTTATATACAGTATATAATATATATTTGGTGACATTTGATATTTTATGAACAATATGTAAGATATGTTTGTTGAAATTTGAAATTTTGTGTACAGTATATAATATATATTTGGTGAAATTTGATGTTATAAGTACAGTATATAATATATATTTGGTGAAATTTGATATTTAATGTACAGTATATAATATATATTTGGTGAAATTTGATATTTTATGTACAGTATATAAGATATATTTGGTGAAATTTGATATTTTATATACTATATATATATTTGGTGTACTTTCCTATTTTATGTACATATATAGTATATATTTGGTGAAATTCGATATTTTTTGCACAGTACATAGTAGATATTTGGTGAAATTTGATATTATATGTACAGTATATAGTATACTTTGGGTTAAATTTGATATTTTGTGTACAGTATATAATATGTATTTGGTGAAATTTGATATTTTATGTACAGTATATAATATATATTTCGTGAAATTTGATATTTTATATACAGTATGTAATATATATTTGGTGTACTTTCATATTTTATGTACAGTATAAAATATATACCTGATGTACTTTCAAGTTTTATGTGCAGTGTATAATAAATATTTGGGGTGCTTACTTATTTTATGTACAGTATATAATACATATTTTGTGAAATTTGATATTTCATCTACTGTATATAAGATATAGTTGGTGAAATTTGATATTTTATCTACAGTATATGATATATAATTGGTGTACTTTCATATTTTACTTGCAGTTTATAACACATATTTGGGGTACTTTCATATTTTATGTACAGTATATAGTATATATTTGTTGACATTTGATATTTTATGTACGGTATATAATATATATTTGTTGAAATTTGATATTTTATGTAAAGTATATAATATATATTTGGTGAAATTTTATATTTTATGTACACTAGATACTATATATTTGGTGTACTTTCATATTTTATGTACAGTACATAGTATATATTTGGTGACATTTGATATTTTATGTACAATATATAAGATATGTTTGTTGAAATTTGATATTTTATGTACAGTATATAATATATATTTGGTGAAATTTGATATTTTATGTACAGTATATAATATATATTTCGTGAAATTTGATAATTTAGGTACAGTATAAAAGATATATTTGGTGAAATTTGATATTTTATGTACAGTATATAATATATATTTGGTGAAATTTGATATTTCACCCACAGTATATAATATATATTTGATGAAATTTGAGATTTTATGTACGGTATATGATATATATTTGGTGTACTTTCATATTTTACTTATAGTATATAATATATATTTGGTGTACTTTGATATTTTATGCACAGTATATAATATATATTGGTGTAGTTTCATACTTTATGTAGAGTATATAGTATATAATTGCTGAAATTTGATATTTTATATACAGTATATAATATGTATTTTGTGTAATCTGATATTATATGTAAAGTATATAATATATATTTGGTGAAATTTTATATTTTATATAAAGTATATAACATATATTTGGTGTAATTTCATATTTTATGTACAGTATATAGTATATATTTGGTGACATTTGATATTTTATGTACAGTATATAATATATATTTGCTGAAATTTGATATTTTATTTACAGTAAATAATATATATTTGGTGAAATTTTATATTTTATGTACAGTGTATAATATATATTTGGTGTACTTTCATATTTTATGTACAGTATATAGTATATAGTTGGTGACATTAGATATTTTATGTACAGTAGATAATATATATTTGTTGAAATTTGACATTTTATATACAGTATATAATATATATTTGGTGAAATTTTATATTTTACTTACAGTATATAATATATATTTGGTGTATTTTCATATTTTATGTACAGTATATAATATATATATGGTGACATTTGATATTTTATCAACAATATGTAAGATATGTTTGTTGAAATTTGATATTTTATGTACAGTATATAATATATATTTGGTGAAATTTGATATTATAGGTACAGTATATAATATATATTTGGTGAAATTTGATATTTTATGTACGGTATATAATATATATTTGTTGAAATTTGATATTTTATGTACAGTATATAATATATATTTGGTGAAATTTGACATTTTATGTACAGTATATATATATTTGGTGTACTTTCATATTTTATGTACAGTATATTGTATATATTTGGTGAAATTTGATATTTTTTGCACAGTATATAGCAGATATTTGGTGAAATTTGATATTATATGTACAGTATATAATATACTTTGGGTTAAATTTGATATTTTGTCTACATTATATAATATATATTTGGTGAAATTTGATATTTTATGTACAGTATATAATATATACTTGGTGAAATTTGAAATTTTATATACAGTATTTAATATATATTTGGTGTACTTTCATATTTTATGTACAGTATAAAATATATACTTGATGTACTTTCATATTTTATGTACAGAAAATAATACATATTTGTTGTATTTTGATATTTTATATACAGTATATAATGAATATTTGGCGAAATTTGATATTAATTGTACAGTATATAATATATATTTGGTGAAATTTGATATTTTATGTACAGTATATAAAATATATTTGGTGAAATTTGATATTTTATGTACAGTATATAATATATATTTGGTGTACTTTCATATTTTATGTACAGTATAAAATATATACTTGATGTACTTTCAAGTTTTATGTGCAGTATATAATAAATATTTGGGGTTCCTTCATATTTTATGTACAGTATATAATATATATTTTGTGAAATTTGATATTTCATCTTCTGTATATAAGATATCGTTGGTGAAATTTGATATTTTATGTACAGTATATGATATATAATTGGTGTACTTTCATATTTTACTTGCAGTATATAATACCTATTTGGTGTACTTTGATATTTTATGTACAGTGCATAATATATAGGTGTAGTTTCATATTTTATGTACAGTATATGGTATATAATTCCTGAAATTTGATATTATATGTACAGTATATGATATGTATTTGGTGTAATTTGATATTATATGTACAATATATAGTATGTATTTGGTGAAATTTTATATTTTATGTACAGTATATAATATATATTTGGTGTACTTTCATATTTTATGTACAGTATATAGTATATATTAGGTGAAATTTGATTTTTTATGTACATTATATAACAGATATTTGGTGAAATGTGATATTATATGTACAGTATATTATGTTTTTGGTGAAATTTGATATTTTATGTACAGTATATAAGATATATTTGGTGAAATTTTATATTTTATAAACAGTATATATTGTATATTTTGTGTACTTTCATATTTTATGTACAGTGTATAGAATATATTTGGTGACATTTGATATTTTATGTACAGTATGTAATATAAATTTGTTGAAATTTGATATTTTATGTACAGTATGTAATATATATTTGGTGTACTTTCATATTTTAAGTACAGTATAAAATATATACTTGATGTAGTTTCATATTTTATGTACAGAAAATAATATATATTTGTTGAAATTTCTTATTTTATGTACAGTATATAATATATATTTGGTGAAATTTGATATTATAGGTACGGTATATAATATATATTTGGTGAAATTTGATATTTTTTGAACTGTATATAATATATATTTGGTGAAATTTCATACTTTATGTACAGTATAAAACATATATTTGGTGAAATTTGATATTTTATGAACAGTATATAATATATATTTGGTGTACTTTCATATTTTATGTGCAGTATAAAATATATACTTGATGTACTTTCATATTTTATGTAAGAAAATAATACATATTTGTTGAAATTTGATATTTTATGTACAGTATATAATTTATATTTGGTGCAATTTTATGTTTTATGTACTCTATATCATATATATTTGGTGTACTTACCAGTTTTATGTACAGTACATAATATATATTTGGTGAAATTTGATATTTTATGTACAGTATATTATATATATTTGGTGAAATTTGATATTTTATATACAGTAAGTAATATATATTTGGTGTACTTTCATATTTTATGTACAGTATAAAATACATACTTGATGTAGTTTCATATTTTATGTACACTAAATAATACATATTTTTTGAAATTTAATATTTTATGTACAGTATATAGTATATATTTGGTGACATTTGATATTTTATGTACAGTATGTAATATAAATTTGTTGAAATTTGATATTTTATGTACAGTATGTAATATATCTTTGGTGTACTTTCATATTTTATGTAGAGTATAAAATATATACTTGATGTACTTTCAAGTTTTATGGACAGAATACAATATATATTTGGTGTACTTTCATATTTTATATACAGTATATAATATATATTTTGCGAATTTGGATATTTCATGTACTGTATGTTAGACATAATTGGTGAAATTTGATATTTTCTGTACAGTAGATGATATATAACTTGTGTACTTTCATCTTTTACTTGCAGTATATAATACATATTTGGTGTACTTTGATATTTTATGTACAGTATATAATATATATTTGGTGAAATTTGATATTTTACATACGGTATATAATATATATTTGGTGAAATTTGAGATTTTATGTACAGTATATGATATATATTTGGTGTACTTTCATATTTTACTTACAGTATATAATATATCTTTGGTGTACTTTGATATTTTATGTACAGCATATAATATATATTGGTGTATTTTCATATTTTATGTAGAGTATATAGTATATAATTGCTGAAATTTGATATTTTATGTACAGTATATAATATGTATTTTGTGTAATTTGATATTATATGTACAGTATATAATATATATTTGGTGAAATTTGATATTTTACACACAGTATATAATATATATTTGGTGAAATTTGAGATTTTATGTACGGTATATGATATATATTTGGTGTAATTTCATATTTTACTTACAGTATATAATATATATTTGGTGTAATTTGCTATTTTATGTACAGTATATAATATATATTGGTGTAGTTTCATATTTTATGTAGAGTATATAATACATATTTGGTGAAATTTGGTATTTTATATACAGTATGTAATATATATTTGGTGTACTTTCATATTATATGTACAGTATAAAATATATAATTCTACTTTCATATTTTATGTACAGTAATTAATACATATTTGTTGAAATTTGATATTTTATATACAGTATATAATATATATTTGGTGAAATTTCATATTATATTTACAGTATATAATATATATTTGGTGAAATTTCTTATTTTATGTACAGTATATAATATATATTTGGTGAAATTTGAGATTTTATGTACAGTATGTGATATATATTTGCTGTACTTTCATATTTTACTTACAGTATATAATATATACTTGGTGTACTTTGATATTTTATGTACAGTATATAATATATATTGGTGTAGTTTCATATTTTATGTAGAGTATATAGTATATAATTGCTGAAATTTGATATTTTATATACAGTATATAATATGTATTTTGTGTAATCTGATATTATATGTAAAGTATATAATATATATTTGGTGAAATTTTATATTTTATATACAGTATATAACATATATTTGGTGTAATTTCATATTTTATGTACGGTTTATAGTATATATTTCGTGACATTTGATATTTTATGTACAGTAAATAATATATATTTGTTGAAATTTGATATTTTATGTACAGTATATAATTTATATTTGCTGAAATTTTATATTTTATGTACAGTGTATAATATATATTTGGTGTACTTTCATATTTTATGTACAGTATATAGTATATATTTGGTGACATTTCATATTTTATGAACAATAGGTAAGATATGTTTGATGAAATTTGATATTTTATGTACAGTATATAATATATATTGGGTGAAGTTTGATATTATAGGTACAGTATATAATATATATTTGGTGAAATTTGATATTTTATGTACAGTATATAATATATATTTGGTGAAATTTGATATTTTATGTACGGTACATAATATATATTTGGTGTACTTTCATATTTTATGTACAGTATATAGTATATATCTGGTGAAATTTGATATTTTTTGCACAGTATATAGCAGACATTTGGTGAAATTTGATATTATATGTACAGTATATAATATACTTTGGGTTAAATTTGATATTTTGTGTACAGTATATAATATATATTTGGTGTACTTTCATATTTTATGTGCAGTATAAAATATATACTTGATGTACTTTCATATTTTATGTAAGAAAATAATACATATTTGTTGAAATTTGATATTTTATGTACAGTATATAATTTATATTTGGTGCAATTTTATATTTTATGTACTCTATATCATATATATTTGGTGTACTTACCAGTTTTATGTACAGTATATAATATATATTTGGTGAAATTTGATATTATAGGTACAGTATATAATATATATTTGGTGAAATTTGATATTTTACTTACAGTATATAATATATATTTGCTGTATTTTCATATTTTATGTACAGTATATAATATATATTTGGTGACATTTGATATTTTATGAACAATATGTAAGATATGTTTGTTGAAATTTGAAATTTTGTGTACAGTATATAATATATATTTGGTGAAATTTGATGTTATAAGTACAGTATATAATATATATTTGGTGAAATTTGATATTTAATGTACAGTATATAATATATATTTGGTGAAATTTGATATTTTATGTACAGTATATAAGATATATTTGGTGAAATTTGATATTTTATATACTATATATATATTTGGTGTACTTTCCTATTTTATGTACATATATAGTATATATTTGTTGAAATTCGATATTTTTTGCACAGTACATAGTAGATATTTGGTGAAATTTGATATTATATGTACAGTATATAGTATACTTTGGGATAAATTTGATATTTTGTGTACAGTATATAATATGTATTTGGTGAAATTTGATATTTTATGTACAGTATATAATATATATTTCGTGAAATTTGATATTTTATATACAGTATGTAATATATATTTGGTGTACTTTCATATTTTATGTACAGTATAAAATATATACCTGATGTACTTTCAAGTTTTATGTGCAGTATATAATAAATATTTGGGGTGCTTACTTATTTTATGTACAGTATATAATACATATTTTGTGAAATTTGATATTTCATCTACTGTATATAAGATATAGTTGGTGAAATTTGATATTTTATCTACAGTATATGATATACAATTGGTGTACTTTCATATTTTACTTGCAGTTTATAACACATATTTGGTGTACTTTCATATTTTATGTACAGTATATAGTATATATTTGTTGACATTTGATATTTTATGTACGGTATATAATATATATTTGTTGAAATTTGATATTTTATGTAAAGTATATAATATATATTTGGTGAAATTTTATATTTTATGTACACTAGATACTATATATTTGGTGTACTTTCATATTTTATGTACAGTACATAGTATATATTTGGTGACATTTGATATTTTATGTACAATATATAAGATATGTTTGTTGAAATTTGATATTTTATGTACAGTATATAATATATATTTGGTGAAATTTGATATTTTATGTACAGTATATAATATATATTTGGTGAAATTTGATAATTTAGGTACAGTATAAAAGATATATTTGGTGAAATTTGATATTTTATGTACAGTATATAATATATATTTGGTGAAATTTGATATTTCACCCACAGTATATAATATATATTTGATGAAATTTGAGATTTTATGTACGGTATATGATATATATTTGGTGTACTTTCATATTTTACTTATAGTATATAATATATATTTGGTGTACTTTGATATATTATGCACAGTATATAATATATATTGGTGTAGTTTCATACTTTATGTAGAGTATATAGTATATAATTGCTGAAATTTGATATTTTATATACAGTATATAATATGTATTTTGTGTAATCTGATATTATATGTAAAGTATATAATATATATTTGGTGAAATTTTATATTTTATATAAAGTATATAACATATATTTGGTGTAATTTCATATTTTATGTACAGTATATAGTATATATTTGGTGACATTTGATATTTTATGTACAGTATATAATATATATTTGCTGAAATTTGATATTTTATTTACAGTAAATAATATATATTTGGTGAAATTTTATATTTTATGTACAGTGTATAATATATATTTGGTGTACTTTCATATTTTATGTACAGTATATAGTATATAGTTGGTGACATTAGATATTTTATGTACAGTAGATAATATATATTTGTTGAAATTTGACATTTTATATACAGTATATAATATATATTTGGTGAAATTTTATATTTTACTTACAGTATATAATATATATTTGGTGTATTTTCATATTTTATGTACAGTATATAATATATATATGGTGACATTTGATATTTTATCAACAATATGTAAGATATGTTTGTTGAAATTTGATATTTTATGTACAGTATATAATATATATTTGGTGAAATTTGATATTATAGGTACAGTATATAATATGTATTTGGTGAAATTTGATATTTTATGTACGGTATATAATATATATTTGGTGAAATTTGATATTTTATGTACAGTATATAATATATATTTGGTGAAATTTGACATTTTATGTACAGTATATATATATTTGGTGTACTTTCATATTTTATGTACAGTATATAGTATATATTTGGTGAAATTTGATATTTTTTGCACAGTATATAGCAGATATTTGGTGAAATTTGATATTATATGTACAGTATATAATATACTTTGGGTTAAATTTGATATTTTGTCTACATTATATAATATATATTTGGTGAAATTTGATATTTTATGTACAGTATATAATATATACTTGGTGAAATTTGATATTTTATATACAGTATTTAATATATATTTGGTGTACTTTCATATTTTATGTACAGTATAAAATATATACTTGATGTACTTTCATATTTTATGTACAGCAAATAATACATATTTGTTGTATTTTGATATTTTATATACAGTATATAATGTATATTTGGCGAAATTTGATATTAATTGTACAGTATATAATATATATTTGGTGAAATTTGATATTTTATGTATAGTATATAAAATATATTTGGTGAAATTTGATATTTTATGTACAGTATATAATATATATTTGGTGTACTTTCATATTTTATGTACAGTATAAAATATATACTTGATGTACTTTCAAGTTTTATGTGCAGTATATAATAAATATTTGGGGTTCCTTCATATTTTATGTACAGTATATAATATATATTTTGTGAAATTTGATATTTCATCTTCTGTATATAAGATATCGTTGGTGAAATTTGATATTTTATGTACAGTATATGATATATAATTGGTGTACTTTCATATTTTACTTGCAGTATATAATACCTATTTGGTGTACTTTGATATTTTATGTACAGTGCATAATATATAGGTGTAGTTTCATATTTTATGTACAGTATATGGTATATAATTCCTGAAATTTGATATTATATGTACAGTATATGATATGTATTTGGTGTAATTTGATATTATATGTACAATATATAGTATGTATTTGGTGAAATTTTATATTTTATGTACAGTATATAATATATATTTGGTGTACTTTCATATTTTATGTACAGTATATAGTATATATTAGGTGAAATTTGATTTTTTATGTACATTATATAACAGATATTTGGTGAAATGTGATATTATATGTACAGTATATTATGTTTTTGGTGAAATTTGATATTTTATGTACAGTATATAAGATATATTTGGTGAAATTTTATATTTTATAAACAGTATATATTGTATATTTTGTGTACTTTCATATTTTATGTACAGTGTAGAGAATATATTTGGTGACATTTGATATTTTATGTACAGTATATAATATATATTTGGTGAAATTTGATATTATAGGTACAGTATATAATATATATTTGGTGAAATTTGATATTTTATGTACGGTATATAATATATATTTGTTGAAATTTGATATTTTATGTACAGTATATAATATATATTTGGTGAAATTTGACATTTTATGTACAGTATATATATATTTGGTGTACTTTCATATTTTATGTACAGTATATAGTATATATTTGGTGAAATTTGATATTTTTTGCACAGTATATAGCAGATATTTGGTGAAATTTGATATTATATGTACAGTATATAATATACTTTGGGTTAAATTTGATATTTTGTCTACATTATATAATATATATTTGGTGAAATTTGATATTTTATGTACAGTATATAATATATACTTGGTGAAATTTGATATTTTATATACAGTATTTAATATATATTTGGTGTACTTTCATATTTTATGTACAGTATAAAATATATACTTGATGTACTTTCATATTTTATGTACAGAAAATAATACATATTTGTTGTATTTTGATATTTTATATACAGTATATAATGAATATTTGGCGAAATTTGATATTAATTGTACAGTATATAATATATATTTGGTGAAATTTGATATTTTATGTACAGTATATAAAATATATTTGGTGAAATTTGATATTTTATGTACAGTATATAATATATATTTGGTGTACTTTCATATTTTATGTACAGTATAAAATATATACTTGATGTACTTTCAAGTTTTATGTGCAGTATATAATAAATATTTGGGGTTCCTTCATATTTTATGTACAGTATATAATATATATTTTGTGAAATTTGATATTTCATCTTCTGTATATAAGATATCGTTGGTGAAATTTGATATTTTATGTACAGTATATGATATATAATTGGTGTACTTTCATATTTTACTTGCAGTATATAATACCTATTTGGTGTACTTTGATATTTTATGTACAGTGCATAATATATAGGTGTAGTTTCATATTTTATGTACAGTATATGGTATATAATTCCTGAAATTTGATATTATATGTACAGTATATGATATGTATTTGGTGTAATTTGATATTATATGTACAATATATAGTATGTATTTGGTGAAATTTTATATTTTATGTACAGTATATAATATATATTTGGTGTACTTTCATATTTTATGTACAGTATATAGTATATATTAGGTGAAATTTGATTTTTTATGTACATTATATAACAGATATTTGGTGAAATGTGATATTATATGTACAGTATATTATGTTTTTGGTGAAATTTGATATTTTATGTACAGTATATAAGATATATTTGGTGAAATTTTATATTTTATAAACAGTATATATTGTATATTTTGTGTACTTTCATATTTTATGTACAGTGTAGAGAATATATTTGGTGACATTTGATATTTTATGTACAGTATATAATATATATTTGGTGAAATTTGATATTATAGGTACAGTATATAATATATATTTGGTGAAATTTGATAATTTAGGTACAGTATAAAAGATATATTTGGTGAAATTTGATATTTTATGTACAGTATATAATATATATTTGGTGAAATTTGATATTTCACCCACAGTATATAATATATATTTGATGAAATTTGAGATTTTATGTACGGTATATGATATATATTTGGTGTACTTTCATATTTTACTTATAGTATATAATATATATTTGGTGTACTTTGATATATTATGCACAGTATATAATATATATTGGTGTAGTTTCATACTTTATGTAGAGTATATAGTATATAATTGCTGAAATTTGATATTTTATATACAGTATATAATATGTATTTTGTGTAATCTGATATTATATGTAAAGTATATAATATATATTTGGTGAAATTTTATATTTTATATAAAGTATATAACATATATTTGGTGTAATTTCATATTTTATGTACAGTATATAGTATATATTTGGTGACATTTGATATTTTATGTACAGTATATAATATATATTTGCTGAAATTTGATATTTTATTTACAGTAAATAATATATATTTGGTGAAATTTTATATTTTATGTACAGTGTATAATATATATTTGGTGTACTTTCATATTTTATGTACAGTATATAGTATATAGTTGGTGACATTAGATATTTTATGTACAGTAGATAATATATATTTGTTGAAATTTGACATTTTATATACAGTATATAATATATATTTGGTGAAATTTTATATTTTACTTACAGTATATAATATATATTTGGTGTATTTTCATATTTTATGTACAGTATATAATATATATATGGTGACATTTGATATTTTATCAACAATATGTAAGATATGTTTGTTGAAATTTGATATTTTATGTACAGTATATAATATATATTTGGTGAAATTTGATATTATAGGTACAGTATATAATATGTATTTGGTGAAATTTGATATTTTATGTACGGTATATAATATATATTTGGTGAAATTTGATATTTTATGTACAGTATATAATATATATTTGGTGAAATTTGACATTTTATGTACAGTATATATATATTTGGTGTACTTTCATATTTTATGTACAGTATATAGTATATATTTGGTGAAATTTGATATTTTTTGCACAGTATATAGCAGATATTTGGTGAAATTTGATATTATATGTACAGTATATAATATACTTTGGGTTAAATTTGATATTTTGTCTACATTATATAATATATATTTGGTGAAATTTGATATTTTATGTACAGTATATAATATATACTTGGTGAAATTTGATATTTTATATACAGTATTTAATATATATTTGGTGTACTTTCATATTTTATGTACAGTATAAAATATATACTTGATGTACTTTCATATTTTATGTACAGCAAATAATACATATTTGTTGTATTTTGATATTTTATATACAGTATATAATGTATATTTGGCGAAATTTGATATTAATTGTACAGTATATAATATATATTTGGTGAAATTTGATATTTTATGTACAGTATATAAAATATATTTGGTGAAATTTGATATTTTATGTACAGTATATAATATATATTTGGTGTACTTTCATATTTTATGTACAGTATAAAATATATACTTGATGTACTTTCAAGTTTTATGTGCAGTATATAATAAATATTTGGGGTTCCTTCATATTTTATGTACAGTATATAATATATATTTTGTGAAATTTGATATTTCATCTTCTGTATATAAGATATCGTTGGTGAAATTTGATATTTTATGTACAGTATATGATATATAATTGGTGTACTTTCATATTTTACTTGCAGTATATAATACCTATTTGGTGTACTTTGATATTTTATGTACAGTGCATAATATATAGGTGTAGTTTCATATTTTATGTACAGTATATGGTATATAATTCCTGAAATTTGATATTATATGTACAGTATATGATATGTATTTGGTGTAATTTGATATTATATGTACAATATATAGTATGTATTTGGTGAAATTTTATATTTTATGTACAGTATATAATATATATTTGGTGTACTTTCATATTTTATGTACAGTATATAGTATATATTAGGTGAAATTTGATTTTTTATGTACATTATATAACAGATATTTGGTGAAATGTGATATTATATGTACAGTATATTATGTTTTTGGTGAAATTTGATATTTTATGTACAGTATATAAGATATATTTGGTGAAATTTTATATTTTATAAACAGTATATATTGTATATTTTGTGTACTTTCATATTTTATGTACAGTGTAGAGAATATATTTGGTGACATTTGATATTTTATGTACAGTATATAATATATATTTGGTGAAATTTGATATTATAGGTACAGTATATAATATATATTTGGTGAAATTTGATATTTTATGTACGGTATATAATATATATTTGTTGAAATTTGATATTTTATGTACAGTATATAATATATATTTGGTGAAATTTGACATTTTATGTACAGTATATATATATTTGGTGTACTTTCATATTTTATGTACAGTATATAGTATATATTTGGTGAAATTTGATATTTTTTGCACAGTATATAGCAGATATTTGGTGAAATTTGATATTATATGTACAGTATATAATATACTTTGGGTTAAATTTGATATTTTGTCTACATTATATAATATATATTTGGTGAAATTTGATATTTTATGTACAGTATATAATATATACTTGGTGAAATTTGATATTTTATATACAGTATTTAATATATATTTGGTGTACTTTCATATTTTATGTACAGTATAAAATATATACTTGATGTACTTTCATATTTTATGTACAGAAAATAATACATATTTGTTGTATTTTGATATTTTATATACAGTATATAATGAATATTTGGCGAAATTTGATATTAATTGTACAGTATATAATATATATTTGGTGAAATTTGATATTTTATGTACAGTATATAAAATATATTTGGTGAAATTTGATATTTTATGTACAGTATATAATATATATTTGGTGTACTTTCATATTTTATGTACAGTATAAAATATATACTTGATGTACTTTCAAGTTTTATGTGCAGTATATAATAAATATTTGGGGTTCCTTCATATTTTATGTACAGTATATAATATATATTTTGTGAAATTTGATATTTCATCTTCTGTATATAAGATATCGTTGGTGAAATTTGATATTTTATGTACAGTATATGATATATAATTGGTGTACTTTCATATTTTACTTGCAGTATATAATACCTATTTGGTGTACTTTGATATTTTATGTACAGTGCATAATATATAGGTGTAGTTTCATATTTTATGTACAGTATATGGTATATAATTCCTGAAATTTGATATTATATGTACAGTATATGATATGTATTTGGTGTAATTTGATATTATATGTACAATATATAGTATGTATTTGGTGAAATTTTATATTTTATGTACAGTATATAATATATATTTGGTGTACTTTCATATTTTATGTACAGTATATAGTATATATTAGGTGAAATTTGATTTTTTATGTACATTATATAACAGATATTTGGTGAAATGTGATATTATATGTACAGTATATTATGTTTTTGGTGAAATTTGATATTTTATGTACAGTATATAAGATATATTTGGTGAAATTTTATATTTTATAAACAGTATATATTGTATATTTTGTGTACTTTCATATTTTATGTACAGTGTAGAGAATATATTTGGTGACATTTGATATTTTATGTACAGTATATAATATATATTTGGTGAAATTTGATATTATAGGTACAGTATATAATATATATTTGGTGAAATTTGATATTTTATGTACGGTATATAATATATATTTGTTGAAATTTGATATTTTATGTACAGTATATAATATATATTTGGTGAAATTTGACATTTTATGTACAGTATATATATATTTGGTGTACTTTCATATTTTATGTACAGTATATAGTATATATTTGGTGAAATTTGATATTTTTTGCACAGTATATAGCAGATATTTGGTGAAATTTGATATTATATGTACAGTATATAATATACTTTGGGTTAAATTTGATATTTTGTCTACATTATATAATATATATTTGGTGAAATTTGATATTTTATGTACAGTATATAATATATACTTGGTGAAATTTGATATTTTATATACAGTATTTAATATATATTTGGTGTACTTTCATATTTTATGTACAGTATAAAATATATACTTGATGTACTTTCATATTTTATGTACAGAAAATAATACATATTTGTTGTATTTTGATATTTTATATACAGTATATAATGAATATTTGGCGAAATTTGATATTAATTGTACAGTATATAATATATATTTGGTGAAATTTGATATTTTATGTACAGTATATAAAATATATTTGGTGAAATTTGATATTTTATGTACAGTATATAATATATATTTGGTGTACTTTCATATTTTATGTACAGTATAAAATATATACTTGATGTACTTTCAAGTTTTATGTGCAGTATATAATAAATATTTGGGGTTCCTTCATATTTTATGTACAGTATATAATATATATTTTGTGAAATTTGATATTTCATCTTCTGTATATAAGATATCGTTGGTGAAATTTGATATTTTATGTACAGTATATGATATATAATTGGTGTACTTTCATATTTTACTTGCAGTATATAATACCTATTTGGTGTACTTTGATATTTTATGTACAGTGCATAATATATAGGTGTAGTTTCATATTTTATGTACAGTATATGGTATATAATTCCTGAAATTTGATATTATATGTACAGTATATGATATGTATTTGGTGTAATTTGATATTATATGTACAATATATAGTATGTATTTGGTGAAATTTTATATTTTATGTACAGTATATAATATATATTTGGTGTACTTTCATATTTTATGTACAGTATATAGTATATATTAGGTGAAATTTGATTTTTTATGTACATTATATAACAGATATTTGGTGAAATGTGATATTATATGTACAGTATATTATGTTTTTGGTGAAATTTGATATTTTATGTACAGTATATAAGATATATTTGGTGAAATTTTATATTTTATAAACAGTATATATTGTATATTTTGTGTACTTTCATATTTTATGTACAGTGTAGAGAATATATTTGGTGACATTTGATATTTTATGTACAGTATGTAATATAAATTTGTTGAAATTTGATATTTTATGTACAGTATGTAATATATATTTGGTGTACTTTCATATTTTAAGTACAGTATAAAATATATACTTGATGTAGTTTCATATTTTATGTACAGAAAATAATATATATTTGTTGAAATTTCTTATTTTATGTACAGTATATAATATATATTTGGTGAAATTTGATATTATAGGTACAGTATATAATATATATTTGGTGAAATTTGATATTTTTTGAACTGTATATAATATATATTTGGTGAAATTTCATACTTTATGTACAGTATAAAACATATATTTGGTGAAATTTGATATTTTATGTACAGTATATAATATATATTTGGTGTACTTTCATATTTTATGTGCAGTATAAAATATATACTTGATGTACTTTCATATTTTATGTAAGAAAATAATACATATTTGTTGAAATTTGATATTTTATGTACAGTATATAATTTATATTTGGTGCAATTTTCTGTTTTATGTACTCTATATCATATATATTTGGTGTACTTACCAGTTTTATGTACAGTATATAATATATATTTGGTGAAATTTGATATTATAGGTACAGTATATAATATATATTTGGTGAAATTTGATATTTTACTTACAGTATATAATATATATTTGCTGTATTTTCATATTTTATATACAGTATATAATATATATTTGGTGACATTTGATATTTTATGAACAATATGTAAGATATGTTTGTTGAAATTTGAAATTTTGTGTACAGTATATAATATATATTTGGTGAAATTTGATGTTATAAGTACAGTATATAATATATATTTGGTGAAATTTGATATTTAATGTACAGTATATAATATATATTTGGTGAAATTTGATATTTTATGTACAGTATATAAGATATATTTGGTGAAATTTGATATTTTATATACTATATATATATTTGGTGTACTTTCCTATTTTATGTACATATATAGTATATATTTGGTGAAATTTGATATTTTATGTACAGTATATAGTATATATTTGGTGACATTTGATATTTTATGTACAGTATATAATATATATTTGCTGAAATTTGATATTTTATTTACAGTAAATAATATATATTTGGTGAAATTTTATATTTTATGTACAGTGTATAATATATATTTGGTGTACTTTCATATTTTATGTACAGTATATAGTATATAGTTGGTGACATTAGATATTTTATGTACAGTAGATAATATATATTTGTTGAAATTTGACATTTTATATACAGTATATAATATATATTTGGTGAAATTTTATATTTCACTTACAGTATATAATATATATTTGGTGTATTTTCATATTTTATGTACAGTATATAATATATATATGGTGACATTTGATATTTTATCAACAATATGTAAGATATGTTTGTTGAAATTTGATATTTTATGTACAGTATATAATATATATTTGGTGAAATTTGATATTATAGGTACAGTATATAATATATATTTGGTGAAATTTGATATTTTATGTACAGTATATAATATATATTTGGTGAAATTTGATAATTTAGGTACAGTATAAAAGATATATTTGGTGAAATTTGATATTTTATGTACAGTATGTAATATATATTTGGTGAAATTTGATATTTCACCCACAGTATATAATATATATTTGATGAAATTTGAGATTTTATGTACGGTATATGATATATATTTGGTGTACTTTCATATTTTACTTATAGTATATAATATATATTTGGTGTACTTTGATATTTTATGCACAGTATATAATATATATTGGTGTAGTTTCATACTTTATGTAGAGTATATAGTATATAATTGCTGAAATTTGATATTTTATATACAGTATATAATATGTATTTTGTGTAATCTGATATTATATGTAAAGTATATAATATATATTTGGTGAAATTTTATATTTTATATAAAGTATATAACATATATTTGGTGTAATTTCATATTTTATGTACAGTATATAGTATATATTTGGTGACATTTGATATTTTATGTACAGTATATAATATATATTTGCTGAAATTTGATATTTTATTTACAGTAAATAATATATATTTGGTGAAATTTTATATTTTATGTACAGTGTATAATATATATTTGGTGTACTTTCATATTTTATGTACAGTATATAGTATATAGTTGGTGACATTAGATATTTTATGTACAGTAGATAATATATATTTGTTGAAATTTGACATTTTATATACAGTATATAATATATATTTGGTGAAATTTTATATTTTACTTACAGTATATAATATATATTTGGTGTATTTTCATATTTTATGTACAGTATATAATATATATATGGTGACATTTGATATTTTATCAACAATATGTAAGATATGTTTGTTGAAATTTGATATTTTATGTACAGTATATAATATATATTTGGTGAAATTTGATATTATAGGTACAGTATATAATATGTATTTGGTGAAATTTGATATTTTATGTACGGTATATAATATATATTTGTTGAAATTTGATATTTTATGTACAGTATATAATATATATTTGGTGAAATTTGACATTTTATGTACAGTATATATATATTTGGTGTACTTTCATATTTTATGTACAGTATATAGTATATATTTGGTGAAATTTGATATTTTTTGCACAGTATATAGCAGATATTTGGTGAAATTTGATATTATATGTACAGTATATAATATACTTTGGGTTAAATTTGATATTTTGTCTACATTATATAATATATATTTGGTGAAATTTGATATTTTATGTACAGTATATAATATATACTTGGTGAAATTTGATATTTTATATACAGTATTTAATATATATTTGGTGTACTTTCATATTTTATGTACAGTATAAAATATATACTTGATGTACTTTCATATTTTATGTACAGCAAATAATACATATTTGTTGTATTTTGATATTTTATATACAGTATATAATGTATATTTGGCGAAATTTGATATTAATTGTACAGTATATAATATATATTTGGTGAAATTTGATATTTTATGTACAGTATATAAAATATATTTGGTGAAATTTGATATTTTATGTACAGTATATAATATATATTTGGTGTACTTTCATATTTTATGTACAGTATAAAATATATACTTGATGTACTTTCAAGTTTTATGTGCAGTATATAATAAATATTTGGGGTTCCTTCATATTTTATGTACAGTATATAATATATATTTTGTGAAATTTGATATTTCATCTTCTGTATATAAGATATCGTTGGTGAAATTTGATATTTTATGTACAGTATATGATATATAATTGGTGTACTTTCATATTTTACTTGCAGTATATAATACCTATTTGGTGTACTTTGATATTTTATGTACAGTGCATAATATATAGGTGTAGTTTCATATTTTATGTACAGTATATGGTATATAATTCCTGAAATTTGATATTATATGTACAGTATATGATATGTATTTGGTGTAATTTGATATTATATGTACAATATATAGTATGTATTTGGTGAAATTTTATATTTTATGTACAGTATATAATATATATTTGGTGTACTTTCATATTTTATGTACAGTATATAGTATATATTAGGTGAAATTTGATTTTTTATGTACATTATATAACAGATATTTGGTGAAATGTGATATTATATGTACAGTATATTATGTTTTTGGTGAAATTTGATATTTTATGTACAGTATATAAGATATATTTGGTGAAATTTTATATTTTATAAACAGTATATATTGTATATTTTGTGTACTTTCATATTTTATGTACAGTGTAGAGAATATATTTGGTGACATTTGATATTTTATGTACAGTATGTAATATAAATTTGTTGAAATTTGATATTTTATGTACAGTATGTAATATATATTTGGTGTACTTTCATATTTTAAGTACAGTATAAAATATATACTTGATGTAGTTTCATATTTTATGTACAGAAAATAATATATATTTGTTGAAATTTCTTATTTTATGTACAGTATATAATATATAATTGGTGAAATTTGATATTATAGGTACAGTATATAATATATATTTGGTGAAATTTGATATTTTTTGAACTGTATATAATATATATTTGGTGAAATTTCATACTTTATGTACAGTATAAAACATATATTTGGTGAAATTTGATATTTTATGTACAGTATATAATATATATTTGGTGTACTTTCATATTTTATGTGCAGTATAAAATATATACTTGATGTACTTTCATATTTTATGTAAGAAAATAATACATATTTGTTGAAATTTGATATTTTATGTACAGTATATAATTTATATTTGGTGCAATTTTCTGTTTTATGTACTCTATATCATATATATTTGGTGTACTTACCAGTTTTATGTACAGTATATAATATATATTTGGTGAAATTTGATATTATAGGTACAGTATATAATATATATTTGGTGAAATTTGATATTTTACTTACAGTATATAATATATATTTGCTGTATTTTCATATTTTATATACAGTATATAATATATATTTGGTGACATTTGATATTTTATGAACAATATGTAAGATATGTTTGTTGAAATTTGAAATTTTGTGTACAGTATATAATATATATTTGGTGAAATTTGATGTTATAAGTACAGTATATAATATATATTTGGTGAAATTTGATATTTAATGTACAGTATATAATATATATTTGGTGAAATTTGATATTTTATGTACAGTATATAAGATATATTTGGTGAAATTTGATATTTTATATACTATATATATATTTGGTGTACTTTCCTATTTTATGTACATATATAGTATATATTTGGTGAAATTCGATATTTTTTGCACAGTACATAGTAGATATTTGGTGAAATTTGATATTATATGTACAGTATATAGTATACTTTGGGTTAAATTTGATATTTTGTGTACAGTATATAATATGTATTTGGTGAAATTTGATATTTTATGTACAGTATATAATATATATTTCGTGAAATTTGATATTTTATATACAGTATGTAATATATATTTGGTGTACTTTCATATTTTATGTACAGTATAAAATATATACCTGATGTACTTTCAAGTTTTATGTGCAGTATATAATAAATATTTGGGGTGCTTACTTATTTTATGTACAGTATATAATACATATTTTGTGAAATTTGATATTTCATCTACTGTATATAAGATATAGTTGGTGAAATTTGATATTTTATCTACAGTATATGATATATAATTGGTGTACTTTCATATTTTACTTGCAGTTTATAACACATATTTGGTGTACTTTCATATTTTATGTACAGTATATAGTATATATTTGTTGACATTTGATATTTTATGTACGGTATATAATATATATTTGTTGAAATTTGATATTTTATGTAAAGTATATAATATATATTTGGTGAAATTTTATATTTTATGTACACTAGATACTATATATTTGGTGTACTTTCATATTTTATGTACAGTACATAGTATATATTTGGTGACATTTGATATTTTATGTACAATATATAAGATATGTTTGTTGAAATTTGATATTTTATGTACAGTATATAATATATATTTGGTGAAATTTGATATTTTATGTACAGTATATAATATATATTTGGTGAAATTTGATAATTTAGGTACAGTATAAAAGATATATTTGGTGAAATTTGATATTTTATGTACAGTATATAATATATATTTGGTGAAATTTGATATTTCACCCACAGTATATAATATATATTTGATGAAATTTGAGATTTTATGTACGGTATATGATATATATTTGGTGTACTTTCATATTTTACTTATAGTATATAATATATATTTGGTGTACTTTGATATTTTATGCACAGTATATAATATATATTGGTGTAGTTTCATACTTTATGTAGAGTATATAGTATATAATTGCTGAAATTTGATATTTTATATACAGTATATAATATGTATTTTGTGTAATCTGATATTATATGTAAAGTATATAATATATATTTGGTGAAATTTTATATTTTATATAAAGTATATAACATATATTTGGTGTAATTTCATATTTTATGTACAGTATATAGTATATATTTGGTGACATTTGATATTTTATGTACAGTATATAATATATATTTGCTGAAATTTGATATTTTATTTACAGTAAATAATATATATTTGGTGAAATTTTATATTTTATGTACAGTGTATAATATATATTTGGTGTACTTTCATATTTTATGTACAGTATATAGTATATAGTTGGTGACATTAGATATTTTATGTACAGTAGATAATATATATTTGTTGAAATTTGACATTTTATATACAGTATATAATATATATTTGGTGAAATTTTATATTTTACTTACAGTATATAATATATATTTGGTGTATTTTCATATTTTATGTACAGTATATAATATATATATGGTGACATTTGATATTTTATCAACAATATGTAAGATATGTTTGTTGAAATTTGATATTTTATGTACAGTATATAATATATATTTGGTGAAATTTGATATTATAGGTACAGTATATAATATATATTTGGTGAAATTTGATATTTTATGTACGGTATATAATATATATTTGTTGAAATTTGATATTTTATGTACAGTATATAATATATATTTGGTGAAATTTGACATTTTATGTACAGTATATATATATTTGGTGTACTTTCATATTTTATGTACAGTATATAGTATATATTTGGTGAAATTTGATATTTTTTGCACAGTATATAGCAGATATTTGGTGAAATTTGATATTATATGTACAGTATATAATATACTTTGGGTTAAATTTGATATTTTGTCTACATTATATAATATATATTTGGTGAAATTTGATATTTTATGTACAGTATATAATATATACTTGGTGAAATTTGATATTTTATATACAGTATTTAATATATATTTGGTGTACTTTCATATTTTATGTACAGTATAAAATATATACTTGATGTACTTTCATATTTTATGTACAGAAAATAATACATATTTGTTGTATTTTGATATTTTATATACAGTATATAATGAATATTTGGCGAAATTTGATATTAATTGTACAGTATATAATATATATTTGGTGAAATTTGATATTTTATGTACAGTATATAAAATATATTTGGTGAAATTTGATATTTTATGTACAGTATATAATATATATTTGGTGTACTTTCATATTTTATGTACAGTATAAAATATATACTTGATGTACTTTCAAGTTTTATGTGCAGTATATAATAAATATTTGGGGTTCCTTCATATTTTATGTACAGTATATAATATATATTTTGTGAAATTTGATATTTCATCTTCTGTATATAAGATATCGTTGGTGAAATTTGATATTTTATGTACAGTATATGATATATAATTGGTGTACTTTCATATTTTATGTGCAGTATAAAATATATACTTGATGTACTTTCATATTTTATGTAAGAAAATAATACATATTTGTTGAAATTTGATATTTTATGTACAGTATATAATTTATATTTGGTGCAATTTTCTGTTTTATGTACTCTATATCATATATATTTGGTGTACTTACCAGTTTTATGTACAGTATATAATATATATTTGGTGAAATTTGATATTATAGGTACAGTATATAATATATATTTGGTGAAATTTGATATTTTACTTACAGTATATAATATATATTTGCTGTATTTTCATATTTTATATACAGTATATAATATATATTTGGTGACATTTGATATTTTACTTACAGTATATAATATATATTTGCTGTATTTTCATATTTTATATACAGTATATAATATATATTTGGTGACATTTGATATTTTATGAACAATATGTAAGATATGTTTGTTGAAATTTGAAATTTTGTGTACAGTATATAATATATATTTGGTGAAATTTGATGTTATAAGTACAGTATATAATATATATTTTGTGAAATTTGATATTTAATGTACAGTATATAATATATATTTGGTGAAATTTGATATTTTATGTACAGTATATAAGATATATTTGGTGAAATTTGATATTTTATATACTATATATATATTTGGTGTACTTTCCTATTTTATGTACATATATAGTATATATTTGGTGAAATTCGATATTTTTTGCACAGTACATAGTAGATATTTGGTGAAATTTGATATTATATGTACAGTATATAGTATACTTTGGGTTAAATTTGATATTTTGTGTACAGTATATAATATGTATTTGGTGAAATTTGATATTTTATGTACAGTATATAATATATATTTCGTGAAATTTGATATTTTATATACAGTATGTAATATATATTTGGTGTACTTTCATATTTTATGTACAGTATAAAATATATACCTGATGTACTTTCAAGTTTTATGTGCAGTATATAATAAATATTTGGGGTGCTTACTTATTTTATGTACAGTATATAATACATATTTTGTGAAATTTGATATTTCATCTACTGTATATAAGATATAGTTGGTGAAATTTGATATTTTATCTACAGTATATGATATATAATTGGTGTACTTTCATATTTTACTTGCAGTTTATAACACATATTTGGTGTACTTTCATATTTTATGCACAGTATATAGTATATATTTGTTGACATTTGATATTTTATGTACGGTATATAATATATATTTGTTGAAATTTGATATTTTATGTAAAGTATATAATATATATTTGGTGAAATTTTATATTTTATGTACACTAGATACTATATATTTGGTGTACTTTCATATTTTATGTACAGTACATAGTATATATTTGGTGACATTTGATATTTTATGTACAATATATAAGATATGTTTGTTGAAATTTGATATTTTATGTACAGTATATAATATATATTTGGTGAAATTTGATATTTTATGTACAGTATATAATATATATTTGGTGAAATTTGATAATTTAGGTACAGTATAAAAGATATATTTGGTGAAATTTGATATTTTATGTACAGTATATAATATATATTTGGTGAAATTTGATATTTCACCCACAGTATATAATATATATTTGATGAAATTTGAGATTTTATGTACGGTATATGATATATATTTGGTGTACTTTCATATTTTACTTATAGTATATAATATATATTTGGTGTACTTTGATATATTATGCACAGTATATAATATATATTGGTGTAGTTTCATACTTTATGTAGAGTATATAGTATATAATTGCTGAAATTTGATATTTTATATACAGTATATAATATGTATTTTGTGTAATCTGATATTATATGTAAAGTATATAATATATATTTGGTGAAATTTTATATTTTATATAAAGTATATAACATATATTTGGTGTAATTTCATATTTTATGTACAGTATATAGTATATATTTGGTGACATTTGATATTTTATGTACAGTATATAATATATATTTGCTGAAATTTGATATTTTATTTACAGTAAATAATATATATTTGGTGAAATTTTATATTTTATGTACAGTGTATAATATATATTTGGTGTACTTTCATATTTTATGTACAGTATATAGTATATAGTTGGTGACATTAGATATTTTATGTACAGTAGATAATATATATTTGTTGAAATTTGACATTTTATATACAGTATATAATATATATTTGGTGAAATTTTATATTTTACTTACAGTATATAATATATATTTGGTGTATTTTCATATTTTATGTACAGTATATAATATATATATGGTGACATTTGATATTTTATCAACAATATGTAAGATATGTTTGTTGAAATTTGATATTTTATGTACAGTATATAATATATATTTGTTGAAATTTGATATTTTATGTACAGTATATAATATATATTTGGTGAAATTTGACATTTTATGTACAGTATATATATATTTGGTGTACTTTCATATTTTATGTACAGTATATAGTATATATTTGGTGAAATTTGATATTTTTTGCACAGTATATAGCAGATATTTGGTGAAATTTGATATTATATGTACAGTATATAATATACTTTGGGTTAAATTTGATATTTTGTCTACATTATATAATATATATTTGGTGAAATTTGATATTTTATGTACAGTATATAATATATACTTGGTGAAATTTGATATTTTATATACAGTATTTAATATATATTTGGTGTACTTTCATATTTTATGTACAGTATAAAATATATACTTGATGTACTTTCATATTTTATGTACAGAAAATAATACATATTTGTTGTATTTTGATATTTTATATACAGTATATAATGAATATTTGGCGAAATTTGATATTAATTGTACAGTATATAATATATATTTGGTGAAATTTGATATTTTATGTACAGTATATAAAATATATTTGGTGAAATTTGATATTTTATGTACAGTATATAATATATATTTGGTGTACTTTCATATTTTATGTACAGTATAAAATATATACTTGATGTACTTTCAAGTTTTATGTGCAGTATATAATAAATATTTGGGGTTCCTTCATATTTTATGTACAGTATATAATATATATTTTGTGAAATTTGATATTTCATCTTCTGTATATAAGATATCGTTGGTGAAATTTGATATTTTATGTACAGTATATGATATATAATTGGTGTACTTTCATATTTTACTTGCAGTATATAATACCTATTTGGTGTACTTTGATATTTTATGTACAGTGCATAATATATAGGTGTAGTTTCATATTTTATGTACAGTATATGGTATATAATTCCTGAAATTTGATATTATATGTACAGTATATGATATGTATTTGGTGTAATTTGATATTATATGTACAATATATAGTATGTATTTGGTGAAATTTTATATTTTATGTACAGTATATAATATATATTTGGTGTACTTTCATATTTTATGTACAGTATATAGTATATATTAGGTGAAATTTGATTTTTTATGTACATTATATAACAGATATTTGGTGAAATGTGATATTATATGTACAGTATATTATGTTTTTGGTGAAATTTGATATTTTATGTACAGTATATAAGATATATTTGGTGAAATTTTATATTTTATAAACAGTATATATTGTATATTTTGTGTACTTTCATATTTTATGTACAGTGTAGAGAATATATTTGGTGACATTTGATATTTTATGTACAGTATGTAATATAAATTTGTTGAAATTTGATATTTTATGTACAGTATGTAATATATATTTGGTGTACTTTCATATTTTAAGTACAGTATAAAATATATACTTGATGTAGTTTCATATTTTATGTACAGAAAATAATATATATTTGTTGAAATTTCTTATTTTATGTACAGTATATAATATATATTTGGTGAAATTTGATATTATAGGTACAGTATATAATATATATTTGGTGAAATTTGATATTTTTTGAACTGTATATAATATATATTTGGTGAAATTTCATACTTTATGTACAGTATAAAACATATATTTGGTGAAATTTGATATTTTATGTACAGTATATAATATATATTTGGTGTACTTTCATATTTTATGTGCAGTATAAAATATATACTTGATGTACTTTCATATTTTATGTAAGAAAATAATACATATTTGTTGAAATTTGATATTTTATGTACAGTATATAATTTATATTTGGTGCAATTTTCTGTTTTATGTACTCTATATCATATATATTTGGTGTACTTACCAGTTTTATGTACAGTATATAATATATATTTGGTGAAATTTGATATTATAGGTACAGTATATAATATATATTTGGTGAAATTTGATATTTTACTTACAGTATATAATATATATTTGCTGTATTTTCATATTTTATATACAGTATATAATATATATTTGGTGACATTTGATATTTTATGAACAATATGTAAGATATGTTTGTTGAAATTTGAAATTTTGTGTACAGTATATAATATATATTTGGTGAAATTTGATGTTATAAGTACAGTATATAATATATATTTGGTGAAATTTGATATTTAATGTACAGTATATAATATATATTTGGTGAAATTTGATATTTTATGTACAGTATATAAGATATATTTGGTGAAATTTGATATTTTATATACTATATATATATTTGGTGTACTTTCCTATTTTATGTACATATATAGTATATATTTGGTGAAATTCGATATTTTTTGCACAGTACATAGTAGATATTTGGTGAAATTTGATATTATATGTACAGTATATAGTATACTTTGGGTTAAATTTGATATTTTGTGTACAGTATATAATATATATTTGGTGAAATTTGATATTTTATGTACAGTATATAATATATATTTCGTGAAATTTGATATTTTATATACAGTATGTAATATATATTTGGTGTACTTTCATATTTTATGTACAGTATAAAATATATACTTGATGTACTTTCATATTTTATGTACAGCAAATAATACATATTTGTTGAAATTTGATATTTTATATACAGTATATAATATATATTTGGCGAAATTTGATATTAATTGTACACTATATAATATATATTTGGTGAAATTTGATATTTTATGTACAGTATATAAAATATATTTGGTGAAATTTGATATTTTATGTACAGTATATAATATATATTTGGTGTACTTTCATATTTTATGTACAGTATAAAATATATACCTGATGTACTTTCAAGTTTTATGTGCAGTATATAATAAGTATTTGGGGTACCTTCATAGTTTATGTACAGTATATAATATATATTTTGTGAAATTTGATATTTCATCTACTGTACATAAGATATAGTTGTTGAAATTTGATATTTTATTTAGAGCATATGATATATAATTGGTGTACTTTCATATTTTACTTGCAGTATATAATACATATTTGGTGTACTTTGATATTTTATGTACAGTATATAATATATAGGTGTAGTTTCATATTTAATGTACAGTATACGGTATATAATTCCTGAAATTTGATATTATATGTACAGTATATGATATGTATTTGGTGTAATTTGATATTATATGTACAATATATAATATGTATTTGGTGAAATTTTATATTTTATGTACAGTATATAATATATATTTGGTGTACTTTCATATTTTATGTACAGTATATAGTATATATTAGGTGAAATTTGATTTTTTATGTACATTATATAACAGATATTTGGTGAAATGTGATATTATATGTACAGTATATTATGTTTTTGGTGAAATTTGATATTTTATGTACAGTATATAAGATATATTTGGTGAAATTTTATATTTTATAAACAGTATATATTGTATATTTTGTGTACTTTCATATTTTATGTACAGTGTAGAGAATATATTTGGTGACATTTGATATTTTATGTACAGTATGTAATATAAATTTGTTGAAATTTGATATTTTATGTACAGTATGTAATATATATTTGGTGTACTTTCATATTTTAAGTACAGTATAAAATATATACTTGATGTATTTTCATATTTTATGTACAGAAAATAATATATATTTGTTGAAATTTCTTATTTTATGTACAGTATATAATATATATTTGGTGAAATTTGATATTATAGGTACAGTATATAATATATATTTGGTGAAATTTGATATTTTTTGAACTGTATATAATATATATTTGGTGAAATTTCATACTTTATGTACAGTATAAAACATATATTTGGTGAAATTTGATATTTTATGTACAGTATATAATATATATTTGGTGTACTTTCATATTTTATGTGCAGTATAAAATATATACTTGATGTACTTTCATATTTTATGTAAGAAAATAATACATATTTGTTGAAATTTGATATTTTATGTACAGTATATAATTTATATTTGGTGCAATTTTCTGTTTTATGTACTCTATATCATATATATTTGGTGTACTTACCAGTTTTATGTACAGTATATAATATATATTTGGTGAAATTTGATATTATAGGTACAGTATATAATATATATTTGGTGAAATTTGATATTTTACTTTCAGTATATAATATATATTTGCTGTATTTTCATATTTTATATACAGTATATAATATATATTTGGTGACATTTGATATTTTATGAACAATATGTAAGATATGTTTGTTGAAATTTGAAATTTTGTGTACAGTATATAATATATATTTGGTGAAATTTGATGTTATAAGTACAGTATATAATATATATTTGGTGAAATTTGATATTTAATGTACAGTAAATAATATATATTTGGTGAAATTTGATATTTTATGTACAGTATATAAGATATATTTGGTGAAATTTGATATTTTATATACTATATATATATTTGGTGTACTTTCCTATTTTATGTACATATATAGTATATATTTGCTGAAATTCGAAATTTTTTGCACAGTACATAGTAGATATTTGGTGAAATTTGATATTACATGTACAGTATATAGTATACTTTGGGTTAAATTTGATATTTTGTGTACAGTATATAATATGTATTTGGTGAAATTTGATATTTTATGTACAGTATATAATATATATTTCGTGAAATTTGATATTTTATATACAGTATGTAATATATATTTGGTGTACTTTCATATTTTATGTACAGTATAAAATATATACTTGATGTACTTTCATATTTTATGTACAGCAAATAATACATATTTGTTGAAATTTGATATTTTATATACAGTATATAATATATATTTGGCGAAATTTGATATTAATTGTACACTATATAATATATATTTGGTGAAATTTGATATTTTATGTACAGTATATAAAATATATTTGGTGAAATTTGATATTTTATGTACAGTATATAATATATATTTGGTGTACTTTCATATTTTATGTACAGTATAAAATATATACCTGATGTACTTTCAAGTTTTATGTGCAGTATATAATAAGTATTTGGGGTACCTTCATAGTTTATGTACAGTATATAATATATATTTTGTGAAATTTGATATTTCATCTACTGTACATAAGATATAGTTGTTGAAATTTGATATTTTATTTACAGCATATGATATATAATTGGTGTACTTTCATATTTTACTTGCAGTATATAATACATATTTGGTGTACTTTGATATTTTATGTACAGTATATAATATATAGGTGTAGTTTCATATTTAATGTACAGTATACGGTATATAATTCCTGAAATTTGATATTATATGTACAGTATATGATATGTATTTGGTGTAATTTGATATTATATGTACAATATATAATATGTATTTGGTGAAATTTTATATTTTATGTACAGTATATAATATATATTTGGTGTATTTTCATATTTTATGTACAGTATATAGTATATATTAGGTGAAATTTGATTTTTTATGTACATTATATAACAGATATTTGGTGAAATGTGATATTATATGTACAGTATATTATGTTTTTGGTGAAATTTGATATTTTATGTACAGTATATAAGATATATTGGGTGAAATTTTATATTTTATAAACAGTATATATTGTATATTTTGTGTACTTTCATATTTTATGTACAGTGTATAGAATATATTTGGTGACATTTGATATTTTATGTAGAGTATGTAATATAAATTTGTTGAAATTTGATATTTTATGTACAGTATGTAATATATATTTGGTGTATTTTCATATTTTAAGTACAGTATAAAATATATACTTGATGTAGTTTCATATTTTATGTACAGAAAATAATATATATTTGTTGAAATTTGTTATTTTATGTACAGTATATAATATATATTTGGTGAAATTTGATATTATAGGTACAGTATATAATATATATTTGGTGAAATTTGATATTTTTTGAACTGTATATAATATATATTTGGTGAAATTTGATAATTTAAGTACAGTATAAAAGATATATTTGTTGAAATTTAATATTTTATGTACAGTATATAATATATATTTGGTGAAATTTGATATTTCACCCACAGTATATAATATATATTTGATGAAATTTGAGATTTTATGTACGGTATATGATATATATTTGGTGTACTTTCATATTTTACTTATAGTATATAATATATATTTGGTGTACTTTGATATTTAATGCACAGTATATAATATATATTGGTGTAGTTTCATACTTTATGTAGAGTATATAGTATATAATTGCTGAAATTTGATATTTTATATACAGTATATAATATGTATTTTGTGTAATCTGATATTATATGTAAAGTATATAATATATATTTGGTGAAATTTTATATTTTATATAAAGTATATAACATATATTTGGTGTAATTTCATATTTTATGTACAGTATATAGTATATATTTGGTGACATTTGATATTTTATGTACAGTATATAATATATATTTGCTGAAATTTGATATTTTATTTACAGTAAAAAATATATATTTGGTGAAATTTTATATTTTATGTACAGTGTATAATATATATTTGGTGTACTTTCATATTTTATGTACAGTATATAGTATATAGTTGGTGACATTAGATATTTTATGTACAGTAGATAATATATATTTGTTGAAATTTGACATTTTATATACAGTATATAACGTATATTTGGTGAAATTTTATATTTTACTTACAGTATATAATATATATTTGGTGTATTTTCATATTTTATGTACAGTCTATAATATATATATGGTGACATTTGATATTTTATCAACAATATGTAAGATATGTTTGTTGAAATTTGATATTTTATGTACAGTATATAATATATATTTGGTGAAATTTGATATTATAGGTACAGTATATAATATATATTTGGTGAAATTTGATATTTTATGTACGGTATATAATATATATTTGGTGAAATTTGATATTTTATGTACAGTATATAATATATATTTGGTGAAATTTGACATTTTATGTACAGTATATATATATTTGGTGTACTTTCATATTTTATGTACAGTATATAGTATATATTTGGTGAAATTTGATATTTTTTGCACAGTATATAGCAGATATTTGGTGAAATTTGATATTATATGTACAGTATATAATATACTTTGGGTTAAATTTGATATTTTGTCTACATTATATAATATATATTTGGTGAAATTTGATATTTTATGTACAGTATATAATATATACTTGGTGAAATTTGATATTTTATATACAGTATTTAATATATATTTGGTGTACTTTCATAATTTATGTACAGTATAAAATACATTCTTGATGTACTTTCATATTTTATGTACAGCAAATAATACATATTTGTTGTATTTTGATATTTTATATACAGTATATAATATATATTTGGCGAAATTTGATATTAATTGTACAGTATATAATATATATTTGGTGAAATTTGATATTTTATGTACAGTATGTAAAATATATTTGGTGAAATTTGATATTTTATGTACAGTATATAATATATATTTGGTGTACTTTCATATTTTATGTACAGTATAAAATATATACTTGATGTACTTTCAAGTTTTATGTGCAGTATATAATAAATATTTGGGGTTCCTTCATATTTTATGTACAGTATATAATATATATTTTGTGAAATTTGATATTTCATCTACTGTATATAAGATATCGTTGGTGAAATTTGATATTTTATGTACAGTATATGATATATAATTCGTGTACTTTCATATTTTACTTGCAGTATATAATACCTATTTGGTGTACTTTGATATTTTATGTACAGTGCATAATATATAGGTGTAGTTTCATATTTTATGTACAGTATATGGTATATAATTCCTGAAATTTGATATTATATGTACAGTATATGATATGTATTTGGTGTAATTTGATATTATATGTACAATATATAATATGTATTTGGTGAAATTTTATATTTTATGTACAGTATATAATATATGTTTGGTGTACTTTCATATTTTATGTACAGTATATAGTACATATTAGGTGAAATTTGATTTTTTATGTACATTATATAACAGATATTTGGTGAAATGTGATATTATATGTACAGTATATTATGTTTTTGGTGAAATTTGATATTTTATTTACAGTATATAAGATATATTTGGTGAAATTTTATATTTTATAAACAGTATATATTGTATATTTTGTGTACTTTCATATTTTATGTACAGTGTATAGAATATATTTGGTGACATTTGATATTTTATGTACAGTATGTAATATAAATTTGTTGAAATTTGATATTTTATGTACAGTATGTAATATATATTTGGTGTACTTTCATATTTTAAGTACAGTATAAAATATATACTTGATGTAGTTTCATATTTTATGTACAGAAAATAATATATATTTGTTGAAATTTCTTATTTTATGTACAGTATATAATATATATTTGGTGAAATTTGATATTACAGGTACGGTATATAATATATATTTGGTGAAATTTGATATTTTTTGAACTGTATATAATATATATTTGGTGAAATTTCATACTTTATGTACAGTATAAAACATATATTTGGTGAAATTTGATATTTTATGTACAGTATATAATATATATTTGGTGTACTTTCATATTTTATGTGCAGTATAAAATATATACTTGATGTACTTTCATATTTTATGTAAGAAAATAATACATATTTGTTGAAATTTGATATTTTATGTACAGTATATAATTTATATTTGGTGCAATTTTATATTTTATGTACTCTATATCATATATATTTGGTGTACTTACCAGTTTTATGTACAGTATATAATATATATTTGGTGAAATTTGATATTATAGGTACACTATATAATATATATTTGGTGAAATTTGATATTTTACTTACAGTATATAATATATATTTGCTGTATTTTCATATTTTATGTGCACTATATAATATATATTTGGTGACATTTGATATTTTATGAACAATATGTAAGATATGTTTGTTTAAATTTGAAATTTTGTGTACAGTATATAATATATATTTGGTGAAATTTGATGTTATAAGTACAGTATATAATATATATTTGGTGAAATTTGATATTTAATGTACAGTATATAATATATATTTGGTGAAATTTGATATTTTATGTACAGTATATAAGATATATTTGGTGAAATTTGATATTTTATATACTATATATATATTTGGTGTACTTTCCTATTTTATGTACATATATAGTATATATTTGGTGAAATTCGATATTTTTTGCACAGTACATAGTAGATATTTGGTGAAATTTGATATTATATGTACAGTATATAGTATACTTTGGGTTAAATTTGATATTTTGTGTACAGTATATAATATATATTTGGTGAAATTTGATATTTTATGTACAGTATATAATATATATTTCGTGAAATTTGATATTTTATATACAGTATGTAATATATATTTGGTGTACTTTCATATTTTATGTACAGTATAAAATATATACCTGATGTACTTTCAAGTTTTATGTGCAGTATATAATAAATATTTGGGGTGCTTACTTATTTTATGTACAGTATATAATACATATTTTGTGAAATTTGATATTTCATCTACTGTATATAAGATATAGTTGGTGAAATTTGATATTTTATCTACAGTATATGATATATAATTGGTGTACTTTCATATTTTACTTGCAGTTTATAACACATATTTGGTGTACTTTCATATTTTATGTACAGTATATAGTATATATTTGTTGACATTTGATATTTTATGTACGGTATATAATATATATTTGTTGAAATTTGATATTTTATGTAAAGTATATAATATATATTTGGTGAAATTTTATATTTTATGTACACTAGATACTATATATTTGGTGTACTTTCATATTTTGTGTACAGTACATAGTATATATTTGGTGACATTTGATATTTTATGTACAATATATAAGATATGTTTGTTGAAATTTGATATTTTATGTACAGTATATAATATATATTTGGTGAAATTTGATATTTTATGTACAGTATATAATATATATTTGGTGAAATTTGATAATTTAGGTACAGTATAAAAGATATATTTGGTGAAATTTGATATTTTATGTACAGTATATAATATATATTTGGTGAAATTTGATATTTCACACACAGTATATAATATATATTTGATGAAATTTGAGATTTTATGTACGGTATATGATATATATTTGGTGTACTTTCATATTTTACTTATAGTATATAATATATATTTGGTGTACTTTGATATTTTATGCACAGTATATAATATATATTGGTGTAGTTTCATACTTTATGTAGAGTATATAGTATATAATTGCTGAAATTTGATATTTTATATACAGTATATAGTATGTATTTTGTGTAATCTGATATTATATGTAAAGTATATAATATATATTTGGTGAAATTTTATATTTTATATAAAGTATATAACATATATTTGGTGTAATTTCATATTTTATGTACAGTATATAGTATATATTTGGTGACATTTGATATTTTATGTACAGTATATAATATATATTTGCTGAAATTTGATATTTTATTTACAGTAAATAATATATATTTGGTGAAATTTTATATTTTATGTACAGTGTATAATATGTATTTGGTGTACTTTCATATTTTATGTACAGTATATAGTATATAGTTGGTGACATTAGATATTTTATGTACAGTAGATAATATATATTTGTTGAAATTTGACATTTTATATACAGTATATAATATATATTTGGTGAAATTTTATATTTTACTTACAGTATATAATACATATTTGGTGTATTTTCATATTTTATGTACAGTATATAATATATATGGTGACATTTGATATTTTATCAACAATATGTAAGATATGTTTGTTGATATTTGATATTTTATGTACAGTATATAATATATATTTGGTGAAATTTGATATTATAGGTACAGTATATAATATATATTTGGTGAAATTTGATATTTTATGTACGGTATATAATATATATTTGGTGAAATTTGATATTTTATGTACAGTATATAATATATATTTGGTGAAATTTGACATTTTATGTACAGTATATATATATTTGGTGTACTTTCATATTTTATGTACAGTATATAGTATATATTTGGTGAAATTTGATATTTTTTGCACAGTATATAGCAGATATTTGGTGAAATTTGATATTATATGTACAGTATATAATATACTTTGGGTTAAATTTGCTATTTTGTCTACATTATATAATATATATTTGGTGAAATTTGATATTTTATGTACAGTATATAATATATACTTGGTGAAATTTGATATTTTATATACAGTATTTAATATATATTTGGTGTACTTTCATATTTTATGTACAGTATAAAATATATACTTGATGTACTTTCATATTTTATGTACAGCAAATAATACATATTTGTTGTATTTTGATATTTTATATACAGTATATAATATATATTTAGCGAAATTTGATATTAATTGTACAGTATATAATATATATTTGGTGAAATTTGATATTTTATGTACAGTATGTAAAATATATTTGGTGAAATTTGATATTTTTTGTACAGTATATAATATATATTTGGTGTACTTTCATATTTTATGTACAGTATAAAATATATACTTGATGTACTTTCAAGTTTTATGTGCAGTATATAATAAATATTTGGGGTTCCTTCATATTTTGTGTACAGTATATAATATATATTTTGTGAAATTTGATATTTCATCTACTGTATATAAGATATCGGTGGTGAAATTTGATATTTCATGTACAGTATATGATATATAATTGGTGTACTTTCATATTTTACTTGCAGTATATAATACCTATTTGGTGTACTTTGATATTTTATGTACAGTGCATAATATATAGGTGTAGTTTCATATTTTATGTACAGTATATGGTATATAATTCCTGAAATTTGATATTATATGTACAGTATATGATATGTATTTGGTGTAATTTGATATTATATGTACAATATATAATATGTATTTGGTGAAATTTTATATTTTATGTACAGTATATAATATATATTTGGTGTACTTTCATATTTTATGTACAGTATATAGTATATATTAGGTGAAATTTGATTTTTTATGTACATTATATAACAGATATTTGGTGAAATGTGATATTATATGTACAGTATATTATGTTTTTGGTGAAATTTGATATTTTATGTACAGTATATAAGATATATTTGGTGAAATTTTATATTTTATAAACAGTATATATTGTATATTTTGTGTACTTTCATATTTTATGTACAGTGTAGAGAATATATTTGGTGACATTTGATATTTTATGTACAGTATGTAATATAAATTTGTTGAAATTTGATATTTTATGTACAGTATATAATATATATTTGGTGTACTTTCATATTTCAAGTACAGTATAAAATATATACTTGATGTAGTTTCATATTTTATGTACAGAAAATAATGTATATTTGTTGAAATTTCTTATTTTATGTACAGTATATAATATATATTTGGTGAAATTTGATATTATAGGTACAGTATATAATATATATTTGGTGAAATTTGATATTTTTTGAACTGTATATAATATATATTTGTTGAAATTTCATACTTTATGTACAGTATAAAACATATATTTGGTGAAATTTGATATTTTATGTACAGTATATAATATATATTTGGTGTACTTTCATATTTTATGTGCAGTATAAAATATATACTTGATGTACTTTCATATTTTATGTAAGAAAATAATACATATTTGTTGAAATTTGATATTTTATGTACAGTATATAATATATATTTGGTGCAATTTTATGTTTTATGTACTCTATATCATATATATTTGGTGTACTTACCAGTTTTATGTACAGTATATAATATATATTTGGTGAAATTTGATATTTTATGTACAGTATATTATATATATTTGGTGAAATTTGATATTTTATATACAGTAAGTAATATATATTTGGTGTACTTTCATATTTTATGTACAGTATAAAATACATACTTGATGTAGTTTCATATTTTATGTACAGTAAATAATACATATTTTTTGAAATTTAATATTTTATGTACAGTATATAGTATATATTTGGTGACATTTGATATTTTATGTACAGTATGTAATATAAATTTGTTGAAATGTGATATTTTATGTACAGTATGTAATATATCTTTGGTGTACTTTCATATTTTATGTAGAGTATAAAATATATACTTGATGTACTTTCAAGTTTTATGGACAGAATACAATATATATTTGGTGTACTTTCATATTTTATATACAGTATATAATATATATTTTGTGAATTTGGATATTTCATGTACTGTATGTTAGACATAATTGGTGAAATTTGATATTTTCTGTACAGTAGATGATATATAACTTGTGTACTTTCATCTTTTACTTGCAGTATATAATACATATTTGGTGTACTTTGATATTTTATGTACAGTATATAATATATATTTGGTGAAATTTGATATTTTACATACGGTATATAATATATATTTGGTGAAATTTGAGATTTTATGTACAGTATATGATATATATTTGGTGTACTTTCATATTTTACTTACAGTATATAATATATCTTTGGTGTACTTTGATATTTTATGTACAGCATATAATATATATTGGTGTATTTTCATATTTTATGTAGAGTATATAGTATATAATTGCTGAAATTTGATATTTTATGTACAGTATATAATATGTATTTTGTGTAATTTGATATTATATGTACAGTATATAATATATATTTGGTGAAATTTGATATTTTACACACAGTATATAATATATATTTGGTGAAATTTGAGATTTTATGTACGGTATATGATATATATTTGGTGTAATTTCATATTTTACTTACAGTATATAATATATATTTGGTGTACTTTGCTATTTTATGTACAGTATATAATATATATTGGTGTAGTTTCATATTTTATGTAGAGTATATAATACATATTTGGTGAAATTTGGTATTTTATATACAGTATGTAATATATATTTGGTGTACTTTCATATTATATGTACAGTATAAAATATATAATTATACTTTCATATTTTATGTACAGTAATTAATACATATTTGTTGAAATTTGATATTTTATATACAGTATATAATATATATTTGGTGAAATTTCATATTATATTTACAGTATATAATATATATTTGGTGAAATTTCTTATTTTATGTACAGTATATAATATATATTTGGTGAAATTTGAGATTTTATGTACAGTATGTGATATATATTTGGTGTACTTTCATATTTTACTTACAGTATATAATATATACTTGGTGTACTTTGATATTTTATGTACAGTATATAATATATATTGGTGTAGTTTCATATTTTATGTAGAGTATATAGTATATAATTGCTGAAATTTGATATTTTATATACAGTATATAATATGTATTTTGTGTAATCTGATATTATATGTAAAGTATATAATATATATTTGGTGAAATTTTATATTTTATATACAGTATATAACATATATTTGGTGTAATTTCATATTTTATGTACGGTTTATAGTATATATTTCGTGACATTTGATATTTTATGTACAGTATATAATATATATTTGTTGAAATTTGATATTTTATGTACAGTATATAATATATATTTGCTGAAATTTTATATTTTATGTACAGTGTATAATATATATTTGGTGTACTTTCATATTTTATGTACAGTATATAGTATATATTTGGTGACATTTCATATTTTATGAACAATAGGTAAGATATGTTTGTTGAAATTTGATATTTTATGTACAGTATATAATATATATTCGGTGAAGTTTGATATTATAGGTACAGTATATAATATATATTTGGTGAAATTTGATATTTTATGTACAGTATATAATATATATTTGGTGAAATTTGATATTTTATGTACGGTACATAATATATATTTGGTGTACTTTCATATTTTATGTACAGTATATAGTATATATCTGGTGAAATTTGATATTTTTTGCACAGTATATAGCAGATATGTGGAGAAATTTGATATTATATGTACAGTATATAATATACTTTGGGTTAAATTTGATATTTTGTGTACAGTATATAATATATATTTGGTGAAATTTGATATTTTATGTACAGTATATAATATATATTTGGTGAAATTTGATATTTTATATACAGTATCTAATATATATTTGGTGTACTTTCATATTTTATGTACAGTATAAAATATATACTTGATGTACTTTCATATTTTATGTACAGCAAATAATACATATTTGTTGAAATTTGATATTTTATATACAGTATATAATATATATTTGGCGAAATTTGATATTAATTGTACAGTATATAATATATATTTGGTGAAATTTGATATTTTATGTACAGTATATAAAATATATTTGGTGAAATTTGATACTTTATGTACAGTATATAATATATATTTGGTGTACTTTCATATTTTATGTACAGGATAAAATATATACCTGATGTACTTTCAAGTTTTATGTGCAGTATATAATAAATATTTGGGGTGCTTACTTATTCTACGTACAGTATATAATACATATTTTGTGAAATTTGATATTTCATCTACTGTATATAAGATATAGTTGGTGAAATTTGATATTTTATCTACAGTATATGATATATAATTGGTGTACTTTCATATTTTACTTGCAGTTTATAACACATATTTGGTGTACTTTCATATTTTATGTACAGTATATAGTATATATTTGTTGACATTTGATATTTTATGTACGGTATATAATATATATTTGTTGAAATTTGATATTTTATGTAAAGTATATAATATATATTTGGTGAAATTTTATATTTTATGTACACTAGATACTATATATTTGGTGTACTTTCATATTTTGTGTACAGTACATAGTATATATTTGGTGACATTTGATATTTTATGTACAATATATAAGATATGTTTGTTGAAATTTGATATTTTATGTACAGTATATAATATATATTTGGTGAAATTTGATATTTTATGTACAGTATATAATATATATTTGGTGAAATTTGATAATTTAGGTACAGTATAAAAGATATATTTGGTGAAATTTGATATTTTATGTACAGTATATAATATATATTTGGTGAAATTTGATATTTCACACACAGTATATAATATATATTTGATGAAATTTGAGATTTTATGTACGATATATGATATATATTTGGTGTACTTTCATATTTTACTTATAGTATATAATATATATTTGGTGTACTTTGATATTTTATGCACAGTATATAATATATATTGGTGTAGTTTCATACTTTATGTAGAGTATATAGTATATAATTGCTGAAATTTGATATTTTATATACAGTATATAGTATGTATTTTGTGTAATCTGATATTATATGTAAAGTATATAATATATATTTGGTGAAATTTTATATTTTATATAAAGTATATAACATATATTTGGTGTAATTTCATATTTTATGTACAGTATATAGTATATATTTGGTGACATTTGATATTTTATGTACAGTATATAATATATATTTGCTGAAATTTGATATTTTATTTACAGTAAATAATATATATTTGGTGAAATTTTATATTTTATGTACAGTGTATAATATGTATTTGGTGTACTTTCATATTTTATGTACAGTATATAGTATATAGTTGGTGACATTAGATATTTTATGTACAGTAGATAATATATATTTGTTGAAATTTGACATTTTATATACAGTATATAATATATATTTGGTGAAATTTTATATTTTACTTACAGTATATAATACATATTTGGTGTATTTTCATATTTTATGTACAGTATATAATATATATGGTGACATTTGATATTTTATCAACAATATGTAAGATATGTTTGTTGATATTTGATATTTTATGTACAGTATATAATATATATTTGGTGAAATTTGATATTATAGGTACAGTATATAATATATATTTGGTGAAATTTGATATTTTATGTACGGTATATAATATATATTTGGTGAAATTTGATATTTTATGTACAGTATATAATATATATTCGGTGAAGTTTGATATTATAGGTACAGTATATAATATATATTTGGTGAAATTTGATATTTTATGTACAGTATATAATATATATTTGGTGAAATTTGATGTTTTATGTACGGTACATAATATATATTTTGTGTACTTTCATATTTTATGTACAGTATATAGTATATATCTGGTGAAATTTGATATTTTTTGCACAGTATATAGCAGATATTTGGTGAAATTTGATATTATATTTACAGTATATAATATACTTTGGGTTAAATTTGATATTTTGTGTACAGTATATAATATATATTTGGTGAAATTTGATATTTTATGTACAGTATATAATATATATTTGGTGAAATTTGATATTTTATATACAGTATCTAATATATATTTGGTGTACTTTCATATTTTATGTACAGTATAAAATATATACTTGATGTACTTTCATATTTTATGTACAGCAAATAATACATATTTGTTGAAATTTGATATTTTATATACAGTATATAATATATATTTGGCGAAATTTGATATTAATTGTACAGTATATAATATATATTTGGTGAAATTTGATATTTTATGTACAGTATATAAAATATATTTGGTGAAATTTGATATTTTATGTACAGTATATAATATATATTTGGTGTACTTTCATATTTTATGTACAGGATAAAATATATACCTGATGTACTTTCAAGTTTATGTGCAGTATATAATAAATATTTGGGGTGCTTACTTATTTTATGTACAGTATATAATACATATTTTGTGAAATTTGATATTTCATCTACTGTATATAATATATAGGTGGTGAAATTTGATATTTTATCTACAGTATATGATATATAATTGGTGTACTTTCATATTTTACTTGCAGTTTATAACACATATTTGGTGTACTTTCATATTTTATGTACAGTATATAGTATATATTTGTTGACATTTGATATTTTATGTACGGTATATAATATATATTTGTTGAAATTTGATATTTTATGTAAAGTATATAATATATATTTGGTGAGATTTTATATTTTATGTACACTAGATACTATATATTTGGTGTACTTTCATATTTTATGTACAGTATATAGTATATATTTGGTGAAATTTTATATTTTATGTACAGTGTATAATATATATTTGGTGTACTTTCATATTTTATGTACAGTATATAGTATATAGTTGGTGACATTAAATATTTTATGTACAGTAGATAATATATATTTGTTGAAATTTGACATTTTATATACAGTATATAATATATATTTGGTGAAATTTTATATTTTACTTACAGTATATAATATATATTTGGTGTATTTTCATATTTTATGTACAGTATAAAATATATATATGGTGACATTTGATATTTTATCAACAATATGTAAGTTATGTTTGTTGAAATTTGATATTTTATGTACAGTATATAATATATATTTGGTGAAATTTGATATTATAGGTACAGTATATAATATATATTTGGTGAAATTTGATATTTTATGTACGGTATATAATATATATTTGGTGAAATTTGATATTTTATGTACAGTATATAATATATATTTGGTGAAATTTGACATTTTATGTACAGTATATATATATTTGGTGTACTTTCATATTTTATGTACAGTATATAGTATATATTTGGTGAAATTTGATATTTTTTGCACAGTATATAGCAGATATTTGGTGAAATTTGATATTATATGTACAGTATATAATATACTTTGGGTTAAATTTGATATTTTTTCTACATTATATAATATATATTCGGTGAAATTTGATATTTTATGTACAGTATATAATATATACTTGGTGAAATTTGATATTTTATATACAGTATTTAATATATATTTGGTGTACTTTCATATTTTATGTACAGTATAAAATATATTCTTGATGTACTTTCATATTTTATGTACAGCAAATAATACATATTTGTTGTATTTTGAAATTTTATATACAGTATATAATATATATTTGGCGAAATTTGATATTAATTGTACAGTATATAATATATATTTGGTGAAATTTGATATTTTATGTGCAGTATATAAAATATATTTGGTGAAATTTGATATTTTATGTACAGTATATAATATATATTTGGTGTACTTTCATATTTTATGTACAGTATAAAATATATACTTGATGTACTTTCAAGTTTTATGTGCAGTATATAATAAATATTTGGGGTTCCTTCATATTTTATGTACAGTATATAATATATATTTTGTGAAATTTGATATTTCATCTACTGTATATAAGATATCGTTGGTGAAATTTGATATTTTATGTACAGTATATGATATATAATTGGTGTACTTTCATATTTTACTTGCAGTATGTAATACCTATTTGGTGTACTTTGATATTTTATGTACAGTGCATAATATATAGGTGTAGTTTCATATTTTATGTACAGTATATGGTATATAATTCCTGAAATTTGATATTATATGTACAGTATATGATATGTATTTGGTGTAATTTGATATTATATGTACAATATATAATATGTATTTGGTGAAATTTTATATTTTATGTACAGTATATAATATATATTTGGTGTACTTTCATATTTTATGTACAGTATATAGTATATATTAGGTGAAATTTGATTTTTTATGTACATTATATAACAGATATTTGGTGAAATGTGATATTATATGTACAGTATATTATGTTTTTGGTGAAATTTGATATTTTATGTACAGTATATAAGATATATTTGGTGAAATTTTATATTTTATAAACAGTATATATTGTATATTTTGTGTACTTTCATATTTTATGTACAGTGTATAGAATATATTTGGTGACATTTGATATTTTATGTACAGTATGTAATATAAATTTGTTGAAATTTGATATTTTATGTACAGTATATAATATATATTTGGTGTACTTTCATATTTTAAGTACAGTATAAAATATATACTTGATGTAGTTTCATATTTTATGTACAGAAAATAATGTATATTTGTTGAAATTTCTTATTTTTTGTACAGTATATAATATATATTTGGTGAAATTTGATATTATAGGTACAGTATATAATATATATTTGGTGAAATTTGATATTTTTTGAACTGTATATAATATATATTTGGTGAAATTTCATACTTTATGTACAGTATAAAACATATATTTGGTGAAATTTGATATTTTATGTACAGTATATAATATATATTTGGTGTACTTTCATATTTTATGTGCAGTATAAAATATATACTTGATGTACTTTCATATTTTATGTAAGAAAATAATACATATTTGTTGAAATTTGATATTTTATGTACAGTATATAATTTATATTTGGTGCAATTTTATGTTTTATGTACTCTATATCATATATATTTGGTGTACTTACCAGTTTTATGTACAGTATATAATATATATTTGGTGAAATTTGATATTTTATGTACAGTATATTATATATATTTGGTGAAATTTGATATTTTATATACAGTAAGTAATATATATTTGGTGTACTTTCATATTTTATGTACAGTATAAAATACATACTTGATGTAGTTTCATATTTTATGTACAGTAAATAATACATATTTTTTGAAATTTAATATTTTATGTACAGTATATAGTATATATTTGGTGACATTTGATATTTTATGTACAGTATGTAATATAAATTTGTTGAAATGTGATAATTTATGTACAGTATGTAATATATCTTTGGTGTACTTTCATATTTTATGTAGAGTATAAAATATATACTTGATGTACTTTCAAGTTTTATGGACAGAATACAATATATATTTGGTGTACTTTCATATTTTATATACAGTATATAATATATATTTTGTGAATTTGGATATTTCATGTACGGTATGTTGGAAATAATTGGTGAAATTTGATATTTTCTGTACAGTAGATGATATATAACTTGTGTACTTTCATCTTTTACTTGCAGTATATAATACATATTTGGTGTACTTTGATATTTTATGTACAGTATATAATATATATTTGGTGAAATTTGATATTTTACATACGGTATATAATATATATTTGGTGAAATTTGAGATTTTATGTACAGTATATGATATATATTTGGTGTACTTTCATATTTTACTTACAGTATATAATATATCTTTGGTGTACTTTGATATTTTATGTACAGCATATAATATATATTGGTGTAGTTTCATATTTTATGTAGAGTATATAGTATATAATTGCTGAAATTTGATATTTTATGTACAGTATATAATATGTATTTTGTGTAATTTGATATTATATGTACAGTATATAATATATATTTGGTGAAATTTGATATTTTACACACAGTATATAATATATATTTGGTGAAATTTGAGATTTTATGTACGGTATATGATATATATTTGGTGTAATTTCATATTTTACTTACAGTATATAATATATATTTGGTGTACTTTGCTATTTTATGTACAGTATATAATATATATTGGTGTAGTTTCATATTTTATGTAGAGTATATAATACATATTTGGTGAAATTTGGTATTTTATATACAGTATGTAATATATATTTGGTGTACTTTCATATTATATGTACAGTATAAAATATATAATTCTACTTTCATATTTTATGTACAGTAATTAATACATATTTGTTGAAATTTGATATTTTATATACAGTATATAATATGTATTTTGTGTAATCTGATATTATATGTAAAGTATATAATATATATTTGGTGAAATTTCTTATTTTATGTACAGTATATAATATATATTTGGTGAAATTTGAGATTTTATGTACAGTATGTGATATATATTTGGTGTACTTTCATATTTTACTTACAGTATATAATATATACTTGGTGTACTTTGATATTTTATGTACAGTATATAATATATATTGGTGTAGTTTCATATTTTATGTAGAGTATATAGTATATAATTGCTGAAATTTGATATTTTATATACAGTATATAATATGTATTTTGTGTAATCTGATATTATATGTAAAGTATATAATATATATTTGGTGAAATTTTATATTTTATATACAGTATATAACATATATTTGGTGTAATTTCATATTTTATGTACAGTTTATAGTATATATTTCGTGACATTTGATATTTTATGTACAGTATATAATATATATTTGTTGAAATTTGATATTTTATGTACAGTATATAATATATATTTGCTGAAATTTTATATTTTATGTACAGTGTATAATATATATTTGGTGTACTTTCATATTTTATGTACAGTATATAGTATATATTTGGTGACATTTCATATTTTATGAACAATAGGTAAGATATGTTTGTTGAAATTTGATATTTTATGTACAGTATATAATATATATTGGGTGAAGTTTGATATTATAGGTACAGTATATAATATATATTTGGTGAAATTTGATATTTTATGTACAGTATATAATATATATTTGGTGAAATTTGATATTTTATGTACGGTACATAATATATATTTGGTGTGCTTTCATATTTTATGTACAGTATATAGTATATATCTGGTGAAATTTGATATTTTTTGCACAGTATATAGCAGATATTTGGTGAAATTTGATATTATATGTACAGTATATAATATACTTTGGGTTAAATTTGATATTTTGTGTACAGTATATAATATATATTTGGTGAAATTTGATATTTTATGTACAGTATATAATATATACTTGGTGAAATTTGATATTTTATATACATTATTTAATATATATTTGGTGTACTTTCATATTTTATGTACAGTATAAAATATATACTTGATGTACTTTCATATCTTATGTACAGCAAATAATACATATTTGTTGTATTTTGATATTTTATATACAGTATATAATATATATTTGGCGAAATTTGATATTAATTGTACAGTATATAATATATGTTTGGTGAAATTTGATATTTTATGTACAGTATGTAAAATATATTTGGTGAAATTTGATATATTATGTACAGTATATAATATATATTTGGTGTACTTTCATATTTTATGTACAGTATAAAATATATACTTGATGTACTTTCAAGTTTTATGTGCAGTATATAATAAATATTTGGGGTTCCTTCATATTTTATGTACAGTATATAATATATATTTTGTGAAATTTGATATTTCATCTACTGTATATAAGATATCGTTGGTGAAATTTGATATTTTATGTACAGTATATGATATATAATTGGTGTACTTTCATATTTTACTTGCAGTATATAATACCTATTTGGTGTACTTTGATATTTTATGTACAGTGCATAATATATAGGTGTAGTTTCATATTTTATGTACAGTATATGGTATATAATTCCTGAAATTTGATATTATATGTACAGTATATGATATGTATTTGGTGTAATTTGATATTATATGTACAATATATAATATGTATTTGGTGAAATTTTATATTTTATGTACAGTATATAATATATATTTGGTGTACTTTCATATTTTATGTACAGTATATAGTATATATTAGGTGAAATTTGATTTTTTATGTACATTATATAACAGATATTTGGTGAAATGTGATATTATATGTACAGTATATTATGTTTTTGGTGAAATTTGATATTTTATGTACAGTATATAAGATATATTTGGTGAAATTTTATATTGTACAAACAGTATATATTGTATATTTTGTGTACTTCCATATTTTATGTACAGTGTATAGAATATATTTGGTGACATTTGATATTTTATGTACAGTATGTAATATAAATTTGTTGAAATTTGATATTTTATGTACAGTATGTAATATATATTTGGTGTACTTTCATATTTTAAGTACAGTATAAAATATATACTTGATGAAGTTTCATATTTTATGTACAGAAAATAATATATATTTGTTGAAATTTCTTATTTTATGTATAGTATATAATATATATTTGGTGAAATTTGATATTATAGGTACAGTATATAATATATATTTGGTGAAATTTGATATTTTTTGAACTGTATATAATATATATTTGGTGAAATTTCATACTTTATGTACAGTATAAAACATATATTTGGTGAAATTTGATATTTTATGTACAGTATATAATATATATTTGGTGTACTTTCATATTTTATGTGCAGTATAAAATATATACTTGATGTACTTTCATATTTTATGTAGGAAAATAATACATATTAGTTGAAATTTGATATTTTATGTACAGTATATAATTTATATTTGGTGCAATTTTCTGTTTTATGTACTCTATATCATATATATTTGGTGTACTTACCAGTTTTATGTACAGTATATAATATATATTTGGTGAAATTTGATATTTTATGTACAGTATATTATATATATTTGGTGAAATTTGATATTTTATATACAGTAAGTAATATATATTTGGTGTACTTTCATATTTTATGTACAGTATAAAATACATACTTGATGTAGTTTCATATTTTATGTACAGTAAATAATACATATTTTTTGAAATTTAATATTTTATGTACAGTATATAGTATATATTTGGTGACATTTGATATTTTATGTACAGTATGTAATATAAATTTGTTGAAATGTGATATTTTATGTACAGTATGTAATATATCTTTGGTGTACTTTCATATTTTATGTAGAGTATAAAATATATACTTGATGAACTTTCAAGTTTTATGGACAGAATACAATATATATTTGGTGTACTTTCATATTTTATATACAGTATATAATATATATTTTGTGAATTTGGATATTTCATGTACGGTATGTTAGACATAATTGGTGAAATTTGATATTTTCTGTACAGTAGATGATATATAACTTGTGTACTTTCATCTTTTACTTGCAGTATATAATACATATTTGGTGTACTTTGATATTTTATGTACAGTATATAATATATATTTGGTGAAATTTGATATTTTACATACGGTATATAATATATATTTGGTGAAATTTGAGATTTTATGTACAGTATATGATATATATTTGGTGTACTTTCATATTTTACTTACAGTATATAATATATCTTTGGTGTACTTTGATATTTTATGTACAGCATATAATATATATTGGTGTAGTTTCATATTTTATGTAGAGTATATAGTATATAATTGCTGAAATTTGATATTTTATGTACAGTATATAATATGTATTTTGTGTAATTTGATATTATATGTACAGTATATAATATATATTTGGTGAAATTTGATATTTTACACACAGTATATAATATATATTTGGTGAAATTTGAGATTTTATGTACGGTATATGATATATATTTGGTGTAATTTCATATTTTACTTACAGTATATAATATATATTTGGTGTACTTTGCTATTTTATGTACAGTATATAATATATATTGGTGTAGTTTCATATTTTATGTAGAGTATATAATACATATTTGGTGAAATTTGGTATTTTATATACAGTATGTAATATATATTTGGTGTAGTTTCATATTATATGTACAGTATAAAATATATAATTCTACTTTCATATTTTATGTACAGTAATTAATACATATTTGTTGAAATTTGATATTTTATATACAGTATATAATATATATTTGGTGAAATTTCATATTATATTTACAGTATATAATATATATTTGGTGAAATTTCTTATTTTATGTACAGTATATAATATATATTTGGTGAAATTTGAGATTTTATGTACAGTATGTGATATATATTTGGTGTACTTTCATATTTTACTTACAGTATATAATATATACTTGGTGTACTTTGATATTTTATGTACAGTATATAATATATATTGGTGTAGTTTCATATTTTATGTAGAGTATATAGTATATAATAGCTGAAATTTGATATTTTATATACAGTATATAATATGTATTTTGTGTAATCTGATATTATATGTAAAGTATATAATATATATTTGGTGAAATTTTATATTTTATATGCAGTATATAACATATATTTGGTGTAATTTCATATTTTATGTACGGTTTATAGTATATATTTCGTGACATTTGATATTTTATGCACAGTATATAATATATATTTGCTGAAATTTGATATTTTATGTACAGTATATAATATATATTTGCTGAAATTTTATATTTTATGTACAGTGTATAATATATATTTGGTGTACTTTCATATTTTATGTACAGTATATAGTATATATTTGGTGACATTTCATATTTTATGAACAATAGGTAAGATATGTTTGTTGAAATTTGATATTTTATATACAGTATATAATATATATTGGGTGAAGTTTGATATTATAGGTACAGTATATAATATATATTTGGTGAAATTTGATATTTTATGTACGGTACATAATATATATTTGGTGTACTTTCATATTTTATGTACAGTATATAGTATATATCTGGTGAAATTTGATATTTTTTGCACAGTATATAGCAGATATTTGGTGAAATTTGATATTATATGTACAGTATATAATATACTTTGGGTTAAATTTGATATTTTGTGTACAGTATATAATATATATTTGGTGAAATTTGATATTTTATGTACAGTATATAATATATATTTGGTGAAATTTGATATTTTATATACAGTATCTAATATATATTTGGTGTACTTTCATATTTTATGTACAGTATAAAATATATACTTGATGTACTTTCATATTTTATGCACAGCAAATAATACATATTTGTTGAAATTTGATATTTTATATACAGTATATAATATATATTTGGCGAAATTTGATATTAATTGTACAGTATATAATATATATTTGGTGAAATTTGATATTTTATGTACAGTATATAAAATATATTTGGTGAAATTTGATATTTTATGTACAGTATATAGTATATATTTGTTGACATTTGATATTTTATGTACGGTATATAATATATATTTGTTGAAATTTGATATTTTATGTAAAGTATATAATATATATTTGGTGAAATTTTATATTTTATGTACACTAGATACTATATATTTGGTGTACTTTCATATTTTATGTACAGTATATAGTATATATTTGGTGACATTTGATATTTTATGTACAATATATAAGATATGTTTGTTGAAATTTGATATTTTATGTACAGTATATAATATATATTTGGTGAAATTTGATATTTTATGTACAGTATATAATATATATTTGGTGAAATTTGATAATTTAGGTACAGTATAAAAGATATATTTGGTGAAATTTGATATTTTATGTACAGTATATAATATATATTTGGTGAAATTTGATATTTCACCCACAGTATATAATATATATTTGATGAAATTTGAGATTTTATGTACGGTATATGATATATATTTGGTGTACTTTCATATTTTACTTATAGTATATAATATATATTTGGTGTACTTTGATATTTTATGCACAGTATATAATATATATTGGTGTAGTTTCATACTTTATGTAGAGTATATAGTATATAATTGCTGAAATTTGATATTTTATATACAGTATATAATATGTATTTTGTGTAATCTGATATTATATGTAAAGTATATAATATATATTTGGTGAAATTTTATATTTTATATAAAGTATATAACATATATTTGGTGTAATTTCATATTTTATGTACAGTATATAGTATATATTTGGTGACATTTGATATTTTATGTACAGTATATAATATATATTTGCTGAAATTTGATATTTTATTTACAGTAAATAATATATATTTGGTGAAATTTTATATTTTATGTACAGTGTATAATATATATTTGGTGTACTTTCATATTTTATGTACAGTATATAGTATATAGTTGGTGACATTAGATATTTTATGTACAGTAGATAATATATATTGGTTGAAATTTGACATTTTATATACAGTATATAACATATATTTGGTGAAATTTTATATTTTACTTACAGTATATAATATATATTTGGTGTATTTTCATATTTTATGTACAGTCTATAATATATATATGGTGACATTTGATATTTTATCAACAATATGTAAGATATGTTTGTTGAAATTTGATATTTTATGTACAGTATATAATATATATTTGGTGAAATTTGATATTATAGGTACGGTATATAATATATATTTGGTGAAATTTGATATTTTATGTACGGTATATAATATATATTTGGTGAAATTTGACATTTTATGTACAGTATATATATATTTGGTGTACTTTCATATTTTATGTACAGTATATAGTATGTATTTGGTGAAATTTGATATTTTTTGCACAGTATATAGCAGATATTTGGTGAAATTTGATATTATATTTACAGTATATAATATACTTTGGGTTAAATTTAATATTTTGTCTACATTATATAATATATATTTGGTGAAATTTGATATTTTATATACAGTATATAATATATACTTGGTGAAATTTGATATTTTATATACAGTATTTAATATATATTTGGTGTACTTTCATATTTTATGTACAGTATAAAATATATTCTTGATGTACTTTCATATTTTATGTACAGCAAATAATACATATTTGTTGTATTTTGATATTTTATATACAGTATATAATATATATTTGGCGAAATTTGATATTAATTGTACAGTATATAATATATATTTGGTGAAATTTGATATTTTATGTACTGTATGTAAAATATATTTGGTGAAATTTGATATTTTATGTACAGTATATAATATATATTTGGTGTACTTTCATATTTTATGTACAGTATAAAATATATACTTGATGTACTTTCAAGTTTTATGTGCAGTATATAATAAATATTTGGGGTTCCTTCATATTTTATGTACAGTATATAATATATATTTTGTGAAATTTGATATTTCATCTACTGTATATAAGATATCGTTGGTGAAATTTGATATTTTATGTACAGTATATGATATATAATTGGTGTACTTTCATATTTTACTTGCAGTATATAATACCTATTTGGTGTACTTTGATATTTTATGTACAGTGCATAATATATAGGTGTAGTTTCATATTTTATGTACAGTATATGGTATATAATTCCTGAAATTTGATATTATATGTACAGTATATGATATGTATTTGGTGTAATTTGATATTATATGTACAATATATAATATGTATTTGGTGAAATTTTATATTTTATGTACAGTATATAATATATATTTGGTGTACTTTCATATTTTATGTACAGTATATAGTATATATTAGGTGAAATTTGATTTTTTATGTACATTATATAATAGATATTTGGTGAAATGTGATATTATATGTACAGTATATTATGTTTTTGGTGAAATTTGATATTTTATGTACAGTATATAAGATATATTTGGTGAAATTTTATATTTTATAAACAGTATATATTGTATATTTTGTGTACTTTCATATTTTATGTACAGTGTATAGAATATATTTGGTGACATTTGATATTTTATGTACAGTATGTAATATAAATTTGTTGAAATTTGATATTTTATGTACAGTATGAAATATATATTTGGTGTACTTTCATATTTTAAGTACAGTATAAAATATATACTTGATGTAGTTTCATATTTTATGTACAGAAAATAATATATATTTGTTGAAATTTCTTATTTTATGTACAGTATATAATATATATTTGGTGAAATTTGATATTATAGGTACAGTATATAATATATATTTGGTGAAATTTGATATTTTTTGAACTGTATATAATATATATTTGGTGAAATTTCATACTTTATGTACAGTATAAAACATATATTTGGTGAAATTTGATATTTTATGTACAGTATATAATATATATTTGGTGTACTTTCATATTTTATGTGCAGTATAAAATATATACTTGATGTACTTTCATATTTTATGTAAGAAAATAATACATATTTGTTGAAATTTTATATTTTATGTACAGTATATAATTTATATTTGGTGCAATTTTATGTTTTATGTACTCTATATCATATATATTTGGTGTACTTACCAGTTTTATGTACAGTATATAATATATATTTGGTGAAATTTGATATTTTATGTACAGTATATTATATATATTTGGTGAAATTTGATATTTTATATACAGTAAGTAATATATATTTGGTGTACTTTCATATTTTATGTACAGTATAAAATACATACTTGATGTAGTTTCATATTTTATGTACAGTAAATAATACATATTTTTTGAAATTTAATATTTTATGTACAGTATATAGTATATATTTGGTGACATTTGATATTTTATGTACAGTATGTAATATAAATTTGTTGAAATTTGATATTTTATGTACAGTATGTAATATATCTTTGGTGTACTTTCATATTTTATGTAGAGTATAAAATATATACTTGATGTACTTTCAAGTTTTATGGACAGAATACAATATATATTTGGTGTACTTTCATATTTTATATACAGTATATAATATATATTTTGTGAATTTGGATATTTCGTGTACTGTATGTTAGACATAATTGGTGAAATTTGATATTTTCTGTACAGTAGATGATATATAACTTGTGTACTTTCATCTTTTACTTGCAGTATATAATACATATTTGGTGTACTTTGATATTTTATGTACAGTATATAATATATATTTGGTGAAATTTGATATTTTACATACGGTATATAATATATATTTGGTGAAATTTGAGATTTTATGTACAGTATATGATATATATTTGGTGTACTTTCATATTTTACTTACAGTATATAATATATCTTTGGTGTACTTTGATATTTTATGTACAGCATATAATATATATTGGTGTATTTTCATATTTTATGTAGAGTATATAGTATATAATTGCTGAAATTTGATATTTTATGTACAGTATATAATATGTATTTTGTGTAATTTGATATTATATGTACAGTATATAATATATATTTGGTGAAATTTGATATTTTACACACAGTATATAATATATATTTGGTGAAATTTGAGATTTTATGTACGGTATATGATATATATTTGGTGTAATTTCATATTTTACTTACAGTATATAATATATATTTGGTGTACTTTGCTATTTTATGTACAGTATATAATATATATTGGTGTAGTTTCATATTTTATGTAGAGTATATAATACATATTTGGTGAAATTTGGTATTTTATATACAGTATGTAATATATATTTGGTGTACTTTCATATTATATGTACAGTATAAAATATATAATTCTACTTTCATATTTTATGTACAGTAATTAATACATATTTGTTGAAATTTGATATTTTATATACAGTATATAATATATATTTGGTGAAATTTCATATTATATTTACAGTATATAATATATATTTGGTGAAATTTCTTATTTTATGTACAGTATATAATATATATTTGGTGAAATTTGAGATTTTATGTACAGTATGTGATATATATTTGGTGTACTTTCATATTTTACTTACAGTATATAATATATACTTGGTGTACTTTGATATTTTATGTACAGTATATAATATATATTGGTGTAGTTTCATATTTTATGTAGAGTATATAGTATATAATTGCTGAAATTTGATATTTTATATACAGTATATAATATGTATTTTGTGTAATCTGATATTATATGTAAAGTATATAATATATATTTGGTGAAATTTTATATTTTATATACAGTATATAACATATATTTGGTGTAATTTCATATTTTATGTACGGTTAATAGTATATATTTCGTGACATTTGATATTTTATGTACAGTATATAATATATATTTGTTGAAATTTGATATTTTATGTACAGTATATAATATATATTTGCTGAAATTTTATATTTTATGTACAGTGTATAATATATATTTGGTGTACTTTCATATTTTATGTACAATTTATAGTATATATTTGGTGACATTTCATATTTTATGAACAATAGGTAAGATATGTTTGTTGAAATTTGATATTTTATGTACAGTATATAATATATATTGGGTGAAGTTTGATATTATAGGTACAGTATATAATATATATTTGGTGAAATTTGATATTTTATGTACAGTATATAATATATATTTGGTGAAATTTGATATTTTATGTACGGTACATAATATATATTTGGTGTACTTTCATATTTTATGTACAGTATATAGTATATATCTGGTGAAATTTGATATTTTTTGCACAGTATATAGCAGATATGTGGTGAAATTTGATATTATATGTACAGTATATAATATACTTTGGGTTAAATTTGATATTTTGTGTACAGTATATAATATATATTTGGTGAAATTTGATATTTTATGTACAGTATATAATATATATTTGGTGAAATTTGATATTTTATATACAGTATCTAATATATATTTGGTGTACTTTCATATTTTATGTACAGTATAAAATATATACTTGATGTACTTTCATATTTTATGTACAGCAAATAATACATATTTGTTGAAATTTGATATTTTATATACAGTATATAATATATATTTGGCGAAATTTGATATTAATTGTACAGTATATAATATATATTTGGTGAAATTTGATATTTTATGTACAGTATATAATATATATTTGCTGAAATTTGATATTTTATTTACAGTAAATAATATATATTTGGTGAAATTTTATATTTTATGTACAGTGTATAATATATATTTGGTGTACTTTCATATTTTATGTACAGTATATAGTATATAGTTGGTGACATTAAATATTTTATGTACAGTAGATAATATATATTTGTTGAAATTTGACATTTTATATACAGTATATAATATATATTTGGTGAAATTTTATATTTTACTTACAGTATATAATATATATTTGGTGTATTTTCATATTTTATGTACAGTATAAAATATATATATGGTGACATTTGATATTTTATCAACAATATGTAAGATATGTTTGTTGAAATTTGATATTTTATGTACAGTATATAATATATATTTGGTGAAATTTGATATTATAGGTACAGTATATAATATATATTTGGTGAAATTTGATATTTTATGTACGGTATATAATATATATTTGGTGAAATTTGACATTTTATGTACAGTATATATATATTTGGTGTACTTTCATATTTTATGTACAGTATATAGTATGTATTTGGTGAAATTTGATATTTTTTGCACAGTATATAGCAGATATTTGGTGAAATTTGATATTATATTTACAGTATATAATATACTTTGGGTTAAATTTAATATTTTGTCTACATTATATAATATATATTTGGTGAAATTTGATATTTTATATACAGTATATAATATATACTTGGTGAAATTTGATATTTTATATACAGTATTTAATATATATTTGGTGTACTTTCATATTTTATGTACAGTATAAAATATATTCTTGATGTACTTTCATATTTTATGTACAGCAAATAATACATATTTGTTGTATTTTGATATTTTATATACAGTATATAATATATATTTGGCGAAATTTGATATTAATTGTACAGTATATAATATATATTTGGTGAAATTTGATATTTTATGTACTGTATGTAAAATATATTTGGTGAAATTTGATATTTTATGTACAGTATATAATATATATTTGGTGTACTTTCATATTTTATGTACAGTATAAAATATATACTTGATGTACTTTCAAGTTTTATGTGCAGTATATAATAAATATTTGGGGTTCCTTCATATTTTATGTACAGTATATAATATATATTTTGTGAAATTTGATATTTCATCTACTGTATATAAGATATCGTTGGTGAAATTTGATATTTTATGTACAGTATATGATATATAATTGGTGTACTTTCATATTTTACTTGCAGTATATAATACCTATTTGGTGTACTTTGATATTTTATGTACAGTGCATAATATATAGGTGTAGTTTCATATTTTATGTACAGTATATGGTATATAATTCCTGAAATTTGATATTATATGTACAGTATATGATATGTATTTGGTGTAATTTGATATTATATGTACAATATATAATATGTATTTGGTGAAATTTTATATTTTATGTACAGTATATAATATATATTTGGTGTACTTTCATATTTTATGTACAGTATATAGTATATATTAGGTGAAATTTGATTTTTTATGTACATTATATAATAGATATTTGGTGAAATGTGATATTATATGTACAGTATATTATGTTTTTGGTGAAATTTGATATTTTATGTACAGTATATAAGATATATTTGGTGAAATTTTATATTTTATAAACAGTATATATTGTATATTTTGTGTACTTTCATATTTTATGTACAGTGTATAGAATATATTTGGTGACATTTGATATTTTATGTACAGTATGTAATATAAATTTGTTGAAATTTGATATTTTATGTACAGTATGAAATATATATTTGGTGTACTTTCATATTTTAAGTACAGTATAAAATATATACTTGATGTAGTTTCATATTTTATGTACAGAAAATAATATATATTTGTTGAAATTTCTTATTTTATGTACAGTATATAATATATATTTGGTGAAATTTGATATTATAGGTACAGTATATAATATATATTTGGTGAAATTTGATATTTTTTGAACTGTATATAATATATATTTGGTGAAATTTCATACTTTATGTACAGTATAAAACATATATTTGGTGAAATTTGATATTTTATGTACAGTATATAATATATATTTGGTGTACTTTCATATTTTATGTGCAGTATAAAATATATACTTGATGTACTTTCATATTTTATGTAAGAAAATAATACATATTTGTTGAAATTTGATATTTTATGTACAGTATATAATTTATATTTGGTGCAATTTTATGTTTTATGTACTCTATATCATATATATTTGGTGTACTTACCAGTTTTATGTACAGTATATAATATATATTTGGTGAAATTTGATATTTTATGTACAGTATATTATATATATTTGGTGAAATTTGATATTTTATATACAGTAAGTAATATATATTTGGTGTACTTTCATATTTTATGTACAGTATAAAATACATACTTGATGTAGTTTCATATTTTATGTACAGTAAATAATACATATTTTTTGAAATTTAATATTTTATGTACAGTATATAGTATATATTTGGTGACATTTGATATTTTATGTACAGTATGTAATATAAATTTGTTGAAATTTGATATTTTATGTACAGTATGTAATATATCTTTGGTGTACTTTCATATTTTATGTAGAGTATAAAATATATACTTGATGTACTTTCAAGTTTTATGGACAGAATACAATATATATTTGGTGTACTTTCATATTTTATATACAGTATATAATATATATTTTGTGAATTTGGATATTTCGTGTACGGTATGTTAGACATAATTGGTGAAATTTGATATTTTCTGTACAGTAGATGATATATAACTTGTGTACTTTCATCTTTTACTTGCAGTATATAATACATATTTGGTGTACTTTGATATTTTATGTACAGTTTATAATATATATTTGGTGAAATTTGATATTTTACATACGGTATATAATATATATTTGGTGAAATTTGAGATTTTATGTACAGTATATGATATATATTTGGTGTACATTCATATTTTACTTACAGTATATAATATATCTTTGGTGTACTTTGATATTTTATGTACAGCATATAATATATATTGGTGTATTTTCATATTTTATGTAGAGCATATAGTATATAATTGCTGAAATTTGATATTTTATGTACAGTATATAATATGTATTTTGTGTAATTTGATATTATATGTACAGTATATAATATATATTTGGTGAAATTTGATATTTTACACACAGTATATAATATATATTTGGTGAAATTTGAGATTTTATGTACGGTATATGATATATATTTGGTGTAATTTCATATTTTACTTACAGTATATAATATATATTTGGTGTACTTTGCTTTTTTATGTACAGTATATAATATATATTGGTGTAGTTTCATATTTTATGTAGAGTATATAATACATATTTGGTGAAATTTGGTATTTTATATACAGTATGTAATATATATTTGGTGTACTTTCATATTATATGTACAGTATAAAACATATAATTCTACTTTCATATTTTATGTACAGTAATTAATACATATTTGTTGAAATTTTATATTTTATATACAGTATATAATATGTATTTTGTGTAATCTGATATTATATGTAAAGTATATAATATATATTTGCTGAAATTTCTTATTTTATGAACAGTATATAATATATATTTGGTGAAATTTGAGATTTTATGTACAGTATGTGATATATATTTGGTGTACTTTCATATTTTACTTACAGTATATAATATATACTTGGTGTACTTTGATATTTTATGTACAGTATATAATATATATTGGTGTAGTTTCATATTTTATGTAGAGTATATAGTATATAATTGCTGAAATTTGATATTTTATATACAGTATATAATATGTATTTTGTGTAATCTGATATTATATGTAAAGTATATAATATATATTTGGTGAAATTTTATATTTTATATACAGTATATAACATATATTTGGTGTAATTTCATATTTTATGTACGGTTTATAGTATATATTTCGTGACATTTGATATTTTATGTACAGTATATAATATATATTTGTTGAAATTTGATATTTTATGTACAGTATATAATATATATTTGCTGAAATTTTATATTTTATGTACAGTGTATAATATATATTTGGTGTACTTTCATATTTTATGTACAGTATATAGTATATATTTGGTGACATTTCATATTTTATGAACAATAGGTAAGATATGTTTGTTGAAATTTGATATTTTATGTACAGTATATAATATATATTCGGTGAAGTTTGATATTATAGGTACAGTATATAATATATATTTGGTGAAATTTGATATTTTATGTACAGTATATAATATATATTTGGTGAAATTTGATATTTTATGTACGGTACATAATATATATTTGGTGTACTTTCATATTTTATGTACAGTATATAGTATATATCTGGTGAAATTTGATATTTTTTGCACAGTATATAGCAGATATTTGGTGAAATTTGATATTATATGTACAGTATATAATATACTTTGGGTTAAATTTGATATTTTGTGTACAGTATATAATATATATTTGGTGAAATTTGATATTTTATGTACAGTATATAATATATATTTGGTGAAATTTGATATTTTATATACAGTATCTAATATATATTTGGTGTACTTTCATATTTTATGTACAGTATAAAATATATACTTGATGTACTTTCATATTATATGTACAGCAAATAATACATATTTGTTGAAATTTGATATTTTATATACAGTATATAATATATATTTGGCGAAATTTGATATTAATTGTACAGTATATAGTATATATTTGTTGACATTTCATATTTTATGTACGGTATATAATATATATTTGTTGAAATTTGATTTTTTATGTAAAGTATATAATATATATTTGGTGAAATTTTATATTTTATGTACACTAGATACTATATATTTGGTGTACTTTCATATTTTATGTACAGTATATAGTATATATTTGGTGACATTTGATATTTTATGTACAATATATAAGATATGTTTGTTGAAATTTGATATTTTATGTACAGTATATAATATATATTTGGTGAAATTTGATATTTTATGTACAGTATATAATATATATTTGGTGAAATTTGATAATTTAGGTACAGTATAAAAGATATATTTGGTGAAATTTGATATTTTATGTACAGTATATAATATATATTTGGTGAAATTTGATATTTCACCCACAGTATATAATATATATTTGATGAAATTTGAGATTTTATGTATGGTATATGATATATATTTGGTGTACTTTCATATTTTACTTATAGTATATAATATATATTTGGTGTACTTTGATATTTTATGCACAGTATATAATATATATTGGTGTAGTTTCATACTTTATGTAGAGTATATAGTATATAATTGCTGAAATTTGATATTTTATATACAGTATATAATATGTATTTTGTGTAATCTGATATTATATGTAAAGTATATAATATATATTTGGTGAAATTTTATATTTTATATAAAGTATATAACATATATTTGGTGTAATTTCATATTTTATGTACAGTATATAGTATATATTTGGTGACATTTGATATTTTATGTACAGTATATAATATATATTTGCTGAAATTTGATATTTTATTTACAGTAAATAATATATATTTGGTGAAATTTTATATTTTATGTACAGTGTATAATATATATTTGGTGTACTTTCATATTTTATGTACAGTATATAGTATATAGTTGGTGACATTAAATATTTTATGTACAGTAGGTAATATATATTTGTTGAAATTTGACATTTATATACAGTATATAATATATATTTGGTGAAATTTTATATTTTACTTACAGTATATAATATATATTTGGTGTATTTTCATATTTTATGTACAGTCTATAATATATATATGGTGACATTTGATATTTTATCAACAATATGTAAGATATGTTTGTTGAAATTTGATATTTTATGTACAGTATATAATATATATTTGGTGAAATTTGATATTATAGGTACAGTATATAATATATATTTGGTGAAATTTGATATTTTATGTACGGTATATAATATATATTTGGTGAAATTTGATATTTTATGTACAGTATATAATATATATTTGGTGAAATTTGACATTTTATGTACAGTATATATATATTTGGTGTACTTTCATATTTTATGTACAGTATATAGTATATATTTGGTGAAATTTGATATTTTTTGCACAGTATATAGCAGATATTTGGTGAAATTTGATATTATATGTACAGTATATAATATACTTTGGGTTAAATTTGATATTTTGTCAACATTATATAATATATATTTGGTGAAATTTGATATTTTATGTACAGTATATAATATATACTTGGTGAAATTTGATATTTTATATACAGTATTTAATATATATTTGGTGTACTTTCATGTTTTATGTACAGTATAAAATATATTCTTGATGTACTTTCATATTTTATGTACAGCAAATAATACATATTTGTTGTATTTTGATATTTTATATACAGTATATAATATATATTTGGCGAAATTTGATATTAATTGTACAGTATATAATATATATTTGGTGAAATTTGATATTTTATGTACAGTATGTAAAATATATTTGGTGAAATTTGATATTTTACGTACAGTATATAATATATATTTGCTGTACTTTCATATTTTATGTACAGTATAAAATATATACTTGATGTACTTTCAAGTTTTATGTGCAGTATATAATAAATATTTGGGGTTCCTTCATATTTTATGTACAGTATATAATATATATTTTGTGAAATTTGATATTTCATCTACTGTATATAAGATATCGTTGGTGAAATTTGATATTTTATGTACAGTATATGATATATAATTGGTGTACTTTCATATTTTACTTGCAGTATATAATACCTATTTGGTGTACTTTGATATTTTATGTACAGTGCATAATATATAGGTGTAGTTTCATATTTTATGTACAGTATATGGTATATAATTCCTGAAATTTGATATTATATGTACAGTATATCATATGTATTTGGTGTAATTTGATATTATATGTACAATATATAATATGTATTTGGTGAAATTTTATATTTTATGTACAGTATATAATATATGTTTGGTGTACTTTCATATTTTATGTACAGTATATTGTATATATTAGGTGAAATTTGATTTTTTATGTACATTATATAACAGATATTTGGTGAAATGTGATATTATATGTACAGTATATTATGTTTTTGGTGAAATTTGATATTTTATGTACAGTATATAAGATATATTTGGTGAAATTTTATATTTTATAAACAGTATATATTGTATATTTTGTGTACTTTCATATTTTATGTACAGTGTATAGAATATATTTGGTGACATTTGATATTTTATGTACAGTATGTAATATAAATTTGTTGAAATTTGATATTTTATGTACAGTATGTAATATATATTTGGTGTACTTTCATATTTTAAGTACAGTATAAAATATATACTTGATGTAGTTTCATATTTTATGTACAGAAAATAATATATATTTGTTGAAATTTCTTATTTTATGTACAGTATATAATATATATTTGGTGAAATTTGATATTACAGGTACAGTATATAATATATATTTGGTGAAATTTGATATTTTTTGAACTGTATATAATATATATTTGGTGAAATTTCATACTTTATGTACAGTATAAAACATATATTTGGTGAAATTTGATATTTTATGTACAGTATATAATATATATTTGGTGTACTTTCATATTTTATGTGCAGTATAAAATATATACTTGATGTACTTTCATATTTTATGTAAGAAAATAATACATATTTGTTGAAATTTGATATTTTATGTACAGTATATAATTTATATTTGGTGCAATTTTATGTTTTATGTACTCTATATCATATATATTTGGTGTACTTACCAGTTTTATGGACAGTATATAATATATATTTGGTGAAATTTGATATTATAGGTACAGTATATAATATATATTTGGTGAAATTTGATATTTTACTTTCAGTATATAATATACATTTGCTGTATTTTCATATTTTATGTACAGTATATAATATATATTTGGTGACATTTGATATTTTATGAACAATATGTAAGATATGTTTGTTGAAATTTGAAATTTTGTGTACAGTATATAATATATATTTGGTGAAATTTGATGTTATAAGTACAGTATATAATATATATTTGGTGAAATTTGATATATAATGTACAGTATATAATATATATTTGGTGAAATTTGATATTTTATGTACAGTATATAAGATATATTTGGTGAAATTTGATATTTTATATACTATATATATATTTGGTGTACTTTCCTATTTTATGTACATATATAGTATATATTTGGTGAAATTCGATATTTTTTGCACAGTACATAGTAGATATTTGGTGAAATTTGATATTATATGTACAGTATATAGTATACTTTGGGTTAAATTTGATATTTTGTGTACAGTATATAATATATATTTGGTGAAATTTGATATTTTATGTACAGTATATAATATATATTTTGTGAAATTTGATATTTTATATACAGTATGTAATATATATTTGGTGTACTTTCATATTTTATGTACAGTATAAAATATATACCTGATGTACTTTCAAGTTTTATGTGCAGTATATAATAAATATTTGGGGTGCTTACTTATTTTATGTACAGTATATAATACATATTTTGTGAAATTTGATATTTCATCTACTGTATATAAGATATAGTTGGTGAAATTTGATATTTTATCTACAGTATATGATATATAATTGGTGTACTTTCATATTTTACTTGCAGTTTATAACACATATTTGGTGTACTTTCATATTTTATGTACAGTATATAGTATATATTTGTTGACATTTGATATTTTATGTATGGTATATAATATATATTTGTTGAAATTTGATATTTTATGTAAAGTATATAATATATATTTGGTGAAATTTTATATTTTATGTACACTAGATACTATATATTTGGTGTACTTTCATATTTTGTGTACAGTACATAGTATATATTTGGTGACATTTGATATTTTATGTACAATATATAAGATATGTTTGTTGAAATTTGATATTTTATGTACAGTATATAATATATATTTGGTGAAATTTGATATTTTATGTACAGTATATAATATATATTTGGTGAAATTTGATAATTTAGGTACAGTATAAAAGATATATTTGGTGAAATTTGATATTTTATGTACAGTATATAATATACATTTGGTGAAATTTGATATTTCACCCACAGTATATAATATATATTTGATGAAATTTGAGATTTTATGTACGGTATATGATATATATTTGGTGTACTTTCATATTTTACTTATAGTATATAATATATATTTGGTGTACTTTGATATTTTATGCACAGTATATAATATATATTGGTGTAGTTTCATACTTTATGTAGAGTATATAGTATATAATTGCTGAAATTTGATATTTTATATACAGTATATAATATGTATTTTGTGTAATCTGATATTATATGTAAAGTATATAATATATATTTGGTGAAATTTTATATTTTATATAAAGTATATAACATATATTTGGTGTAATTTCATATTTTATGTACAGTATATAGTATATATTTGGTGACATTTGATATTTTATGTACAGTATATAATATATATTTGCTGAAATTTGATATTTTATTTACAGTAAATAATATATATTTGGTGAAATTTTATATTTTATGTACAGTGTATAATATGTATTTGGTGTACTTTCATATTTTATGTACAGTATATAGTATATAGTTGGTGACATTAGATATTTTATGTACAGTAGATAATATATATTTGTTGAAATTTGACATTTTATATACAGTATATAATATATATTTGGTTAAATTTTATATTTTACTTACAGTATATAATACATATTTGGTGTATTTTCATATTTTATGTACAGTATATAATATATATATGGTGACATTTGATATTTTATCAACAATATGTAAGATATGTTTGTTGAAATTTGATATTTTATGTACAGTATATAATATATATTTGGTGAAATTTGATATTATAGGTACAGTATATAATATATATTTGGTGAAATTTGATATTTTATGTACGGTATATAATATATATTTGGTGAAATTTGATATTTTATGTACAGTATATAATATATATTTGGTGAAATTTGACATTTTATGTACAGTATATATATATTTGGTGTACTTTCATATTTTATGTACAGTATATAGTATATATTTGGTGAAATTTGATATTTTTTGCACAGTATATAGCAGATATTTGGTGAAATTTGATATTATATGTACAGTATATAATATACTTTGGGTTAAATTTGATATTTTGTCTACATTATATAATATATATTTGGTGAAATTTGATATTTTATGTACAGTATATAATATATACTTGGTGAAATTTGATATTTTATATACAGTATTTAATATATATTTGGTGTACTTTCATATTTTATGTACAGTATAAAATATATACTTGATGTACTTTCATATTTTATGTACAGCAAATAATACATATTTGTTGTATTTTGATATTTTATATACAGTATATAATATATATTTGGCGAAATTTGATATTAATTGTACAGTATATAATATATATTTGGTGAAATTTGATATTTTATGTACAGTATGTAAAATATATTTGGTGAAATTTGATATTTTATGTACAGTATATAATATATATTTGGTGTACTTTCGTATTTTATGTACAGTATAAAATATATACTTGATGTACTTTCAAGTTTTATGTGCAGTATATAATAAATATTTGGGGTTCCTTCATATTTTATGTACAGTATGTAATATATATTTTGTGAAATTTGATATTTCATCTACTGTATATAAGATATCGTTGGTGAAATTTGATATTTTATGTACAGTATATGATATATAATTGGTGTACTTTCATATTTTACTTGCAGTATATATTACCTATTTGGTGTACTTTGATATTTTATGTACAGTGCATAATATATAGGTGTAGTTTCATATTTTATGTACAGTATATGGTATATAATTCCTGAAATTTGATATTATATGTACAGTATATGATATGTATTTGGTGTAATTTGATATTATATGTACAATATATAATATGTATTTGGTGAAATTTTATATTTTATGTACAGTATATAATATATATTTGGTGTACTTTCATATTTTATGTACAGTATATAGTATATATTAGGTGAAATTTGATTTTTTATGTACATTATATAACAGATATTTGGTGAAATGTGATATTATATGTACAGTATATTATGTTTTTGGTGAAATTTGATATTTTATGTACAGTATATAAGATATATTTGGTGAAATTTTATATTTTATAAACAGTATATATTGTATATTTTGTGTACTTTCATATTTTATGTACAGTGTATAGAATATATTTGGTGACATTTGATATTTTATGTACAGTATGTAATATAAATTTGTTGAAATTTGATATTTTATGTACAGTATGTAATATATATTTGGTGTACTTTCATATTTTATGTACAGTATAAAATATATACTTGATGTAGTTTCATATTTTATGTACAGAAAATAATATATATTTGTTGAAATTTCTTATTTTATGTACAGTATATAATATATATTTGGTGAAATTTGATATTATAGGTACAGTATATAATATATATTTGGTGAAATTTGCTATTTTTTGAACTGTATATAATATATATTTGGTGAAATTTCATACTTTATGTACAGTATAAAACATATATTTGGTGAAATTTGATATTTTATGTACAGTATATAATATATATTTGGTGTACTTTCATATTTTATGTGCAGTATAAAATATATACTTGATGTACTTTCATATTTTATGTAAGAAAATAATACATATTTGTTGAAATTTGATATTTTATGTACAGTATATAATTTATATTTGGTGCAATTTTATGTTTTATGTACTCTATATCATATATATTTGGTGTACTTACCAGTTTTATGTACAGTATATAATATATATTTGGTGAAATTTGATATTTTATGTACAGTATATTATATATATTTGGTGAAATTTGATATTTTATATACAGTAAGTAATATATATTTGGTGTACTTTCATATTTTATGTACAGTATAAAATACATACTTGATGTAGTTTCATATTTTATGTACAGTAAATAATACATATTTTTTGAAATTTAATATTTTATGTACAGTATATAGTATATATTTGGTGACATTTGATATTTTATGTACAGTATGTAATATAAATTTGTTGAAATTTGATATTTTATGTACAGTATGTAATATATCTTTGGTGTACTTTCATATTTTATGTAGAGTATAAAATATATACTTGATGTACTTTCAAGTTTTATGGACAGAATACAATATATATTTGGTGTACTTTCATATTTTATATACAGTATATAATATATATTTTGTGAATTTGGATATTTCGTGTACTGTATGTTAGACATAATTGGTGAAATTTGATATTTTCTGTACAGTAGATGATATATAACTTGTGTACTTTCATCTTTTACTTGCAGTATATAATACATATTTGGTGTACTTTGATATTTTATGTACAGTATATAATATATATTTGGTGAAATTTGATATTTTACATACGGTATATAATATATATTTGGTGAAATTTGAGATTTTATATACAGTATATGATATATATTTGGTGTACTTTCATATTTTACTTACAGTATATAATATATCTTTGGTGTACTTTGATATTTTATGTACAGCATATAATATATATTGGTGTATTTTCATATTTTATGTAGAGTATATAGTATATAATTGCTGAAATTTGATATTTTATGTACAGTATATAATATGTATTTTGTGTAATTTGATATTATATGTACAGTATATAATATATATTTGGTGAAATTTGATATTTTACACACAGTATATAATATATATTTGGTGAAATTTGAGATTTTATGTACGGTATATGATATATATTTGGTGTAATTTCATATTTTACTTACAGTATATAATATATATTTGGTGTACTTTGCTATTTTATGTACAGTATATAATATATATTGGTGTAGTTTCATATTTTATGTAGAGTATATAATACATATTTGGTGAAATTTGGTATTTTATATACAGTATGTAATATATATTTGGTGTACTTTCATATTATATGTACAGTATAAAATATATAATTCTACTTTCATATTTTATGTACAGTAATTAATACATATTTGTTGAAATTTGATATTTTATATACAGTATATAATATATATTTGGTGAAATTTCATATTATATTTACAGTATATAATATATATTTGGTGAAATTTCTTATTTTATGTACAGTATATAATATATATTTGGTGAAATTTGAGATTTTATGTACAGTATGTGATATATATTTGGTGTACTTTCATATTTTACTTACAGTATATAATATATACTTGTTGTACTTTGATATTTTATGTACAGTATATAATATATATTGGTGTAGTTTCATATTTTATGTAGAGTATATAGTATATAATTGCTGAAATTTGATATTTTATATACAGTATATAATATGTATTTTGTGTAATCTGATATTATATGTAAAGTATATAATATATATTTGGTGAAATTTTATATTTTATATACAGTATATAACATATATTTGGTGTAATTTCATATTTTATGTACGGTTTATAGTATATATTTCGTGACATTTGATATTTTATGTACAGTATATAATATATATTTGTTGAAATTTGATATTTTATGTACAGTATATAATATATATTTGCTGAAATTTTATATTTTATGTACAGTGTATAATATATATTTGGTGTACTTTCATATTTTATGTACAATTTATAGTATATATTTGGTGACATTTCATATTTTATGAACAATAGGTAAGATATGTTTGTTGAAATTTGATATTTTATGTACAGTATATAATATATATTGGGTGAAGTTTGATATTATAGGTACAGTATATAATATATATTTGGTGAAATTTGATATTTTATGTACAGTATATAATATATATTTGGTGAAATTTGATATTTTATGTACGGTACATAATATATATTTGGTGTACTTTCATATTTTATGTACAGTATATAGTATATATCTGGTGAAATTTGATATTTTTTGCACAGTATATAGCAGATATGTGGTGAAATTTGATATTATATGTACAGTATATAATATACTTTGGGTTAAATTTGATATTTTGTGTACAGTATATAATATATATTTGGTGAAATTTGATATTTTATGTACAGTATATAATATATATTTGGTGAAATTTGATATTTTATATACAGTATCTAATATATATTTGGTGTACTTTCATATTTTATGTACAGTATAAAATATATACTTGATGTACTTTCATATTTTATGTACAGCAAATAATACATATTTGTTGAAATTTGATATTTTATATACAGTATATAATATATATTTGGCGAAATTTGATATTAATTGTACAGTATATAATATATATTTGGTGAAATTTGATATTTTATGTACAGTATATAATATATATTTGCTGAAATTTGATATTTTATTTACAGTAAATAATATATATTTGGTGAAATTTTATATTTTATGTACAGTGTATAATATATATTTGGTGTACTTTCATATTTTATGTACAGTATATAGTATATAGTTGGTGACATTAAATATTTTATGTACAGTAGATAATATATATTTGTTGAAATTTGACATTTTATATACAGTATATAATATATATTTGGTGAAATTTTATATTTTACTTACAGTATATAATATATATTTGGTGTATTTTCATATTTTATGTACAGTATAAAATATATATATGGTGACATTTGATATTTTATCAACAATATGTAAGATATGTTTGTTGAAATTTGATATTTTATGTACAGTATATAATATATATTTGGTGAAATTTGATATTATAGGTACAGTATATAATATATATTTGGTGAAATTTGATATTTTATGTACGGTATATAATATATATTTGGTGAAATTTGATATTTTATGTACAGTATATAATATATATTTGGTGAAATTTGACATTTTATGTACAGTATATATATATTTGGTGTACTTTCATATTTTATGTACAGTATATAGTATATATTTGGTGAAATTTGATATTTTTTGCACAGTATATAGCAGATATTTGGTGAAATTTGATATTATATTTACAGTATATAATATACTTTGGGTTAAATTTAATATTTTGTCTACATTATATAATATATATTTGGTGAAATTTGATATTTTATATACAGTATATAATATATACTTGGTGAAATTTGATATTTTATATACAGTATTTAATATATATTTGGTGTACTTTCATATTTTATGTACAGTATAAAATATATTCTTGATGTACTTTCATATTTTATGTACAGCAAATAATACATATTTGTTGTATTTTGATATTTTATATACAGTATATAATATATATTTGGCGAAATTTGATATTAATTGTACAGTATATAATATATATTTGGTGAAATTTGATATTTTATGTACTGTATGTAAAATATATTTGGTGAAATTTGATATTTTATGTACAGTATATAATATATATTTGGTGTACTTTCATATTTTATGTACAGTATAAAATATATACTTGATGTACTTTCAAGTTTTATGTGCAGTATATAATAAATATTTGGGGTTCCTTCATATTTTATGTACAGTATATAATATATATTTTGTGAAATTTGATATTTCATCTACTGTATATAAGATATCGTTGGTGAAATTTGATATTTTATGTACAGTATATGATATATAATTGGTGTACTTTCATATTTTACTTGCAGTATATAATACCTATTTGGTGTACTTTGATATTTTATGTACAGTGCATAATATATAGGTGTAGTTTCATATTTTATGTACAGTATATGGTATATAATTCCTGAAATTTGATATTATATGTACAGTATATGATATGTATTTGGTGTAATTTGATATTATATGTACAATATATAATATGTATTTGGTGAAATTTTATATTTTATGTACAGTATATAATATATATTTGGTGTACTTTCATATTTTATGTACAGTATATAGTATATATTAGGTGAAATTTGATTTTTTATGTACATTATATAATAGATATTTGGTGAAATGTGATATTATATGTACAGTATATTATGTTTTTGGTGAAATTTGTTATTTTATGTACAGTATATAAGATATATTTGGTGAAATTTTATATTTTATAAACAGTATATATTGTATATTTTGTGTACTTTCATATTTTATGTACAGTGTAGAGAATATATTTGGTGACATTTGATATTTTATGTACAGTATGTAATATAAATTTGTTGAAATTTGATATTTTATGTAGAGTATGTAATATATATTTGGTGTACTTTCATATTTTAAGTACAGTATAAAATATATACTTGATGTAGTTTCATATTTTATGTACAGAAAATAATATATATTTGTTGAAATTTGTTATTTTATGTACAGTATATAATATATATTTGGTGAAATTTGATATTATAGGTACAGTATATAATATATATTTGGTGAAATTTGATATTTTTTGAACTGTATATAATATATATTTGGTGAAATTTCATACTTTATGTACAGTATAAAACATATATTTGGTGAAATTTGATATTTTATGTACAGTATATAATATATATTTGGTGTACTTTCATATTTTATGTGCAGTATAAAATATATACTTGATGTACTTTCATATTTTATGTAAGAAAATAATACATATTTGTTGAAATTTGATATTTTATGTACAGTATATAATTTATATTTGGTGCAATTTTCTGTTTTATGTACTCTATATCATATATATTTGGTGTACTTACCAGTTTTATGTACAGTATATAATATATATTTGGTGAAATTTGATATTATAGGTACAGTATATAATATATATTTGGTGAAATTTGATATTTTACTTTCAGTATATAATATACATTTGCTGTATTTTCATATTTTATGTACAGTATATAATATATATTTGGTGACATTTGGTATTTTATGAACAATATGTAAGATATGTTTGTTGAAATTTGAAATTTTGGGTACAGTATATAATATATATTTGGTGAAATTTGATGTTATAAGTACAGTATATAATATATATTTGGTGAAATTTGATATTTAATGTACAGTATATAATATATATTTGGTGAAATTTGATATTTTATGTACAGTATATGATATATTTGGTGAAACTTGATATTTTATATACTATATATATTTGGTGTACTTTCCTATTTTATGTACATATATAGTATATATTTGGTGAAATTCGATATTTTTTGCACAGTACATAGTAGATATTTGGTGAAATTTGATATTATATGTACAGTATATAGTATACTTTGGGTTAAATTTGATATTTTGTGTACAGTATATAATATATATTTGGTGAAATTTGATATTTTATGTACAGTATATAATATATATTTCGTGAAATTTGATATTTTATATACAGTATGTAATATATATTTGGTGTACTTTCATATTTTATGTACAGTATAAAATATATACCTGATGTACTTTCAAGTTTTATGTGCAGTATATAATAAATATTTGGGGTGCTTACTTATTTTATGTACAGTATATAATACATATTTTGTGAAATTTGATATTTCATCTACTGTATATAAGATATAGTTGGTGAAATTTGATATTTTATCTACAGTATATGATATATAATTGGTGTACTTTCATATTTTACTTGCAGTTTATAACACATATTTGGTGTACTTTCATATTTTATGTACAGTATATAGTATATATTTGTTGACATTTGATATTTTATTTACGGTATATAATATATATTTGTTGAAATTTGATATTTTATGTAAAGTATATAATATATATTTGGTGAAATTTTATATTTTATGTACACTAGATACTATATATTTGGTGTACTTTCATATTTTATGTACAGTACATAGTATATATTTGGTGACATTTGATATTTTATGTACAATATATAAGATATGTTTGTTGAAATTTGATATTTTATGTACAGTATATAATATATATTTGGTGAAATTTGATATTTTATGTACAGTATATAATATATATTTGGTGAAATTTGATAATTTAGGTACAGTATAAAAGATATATTTGGTGAAATATGATATTTTATGTACAGTATATAATATACATTTGGTGAAATTTGATATTTCACCCACAGTATATAATATATATTTGATGAAATTTGAGATTTTATGTACGGTATATGATATATATTTGGTGTACTTTCATATTTTACTTATAGTATATAATATATATTTGGTGTACTTTGATATTTTATGCACAGTATATAATATATATTGGTGTAGTTTCATACTTTATGTAGAGTATATAGTATATAATTGCTGAAATTTGATATTTTATATACAGTATATAATATGTATTTTGTGTAATCTGATATTATATGTAAAGTATATAATATATATTTAGTGAAATTTTATATTTTATATAAAGTATATAACATATATTTGGTGTAATTTCATATTTTATGTACAGTATATAGTATATATTTGGTGACATTTGATATTTTATGTACAGTATATAATATATATTTGCTGAAATTTGATATTTTATTTACAGTAAATAATCTATATTTGGTGAAATTTTATATTTTATGTACAGTGTATAATATATATTTGGTGTACTTTCATATTTTATGTACAGTATATAGTATATAGTTGGTGACATTAGATATTTTATGTACAGTAGATAATATATATTTGTTGAAATTTGACATTTTATATACAGTATATAATATATATTTGGTGAAATTTTATATTTTACTTACAGTATATAATATATATTTGGTGTATTTTCATATTTTATGTACAGTATATAATATATATATGGTGACATTTTATATTTTATCAACAATATGTAAGATATGTTTGTTGAAATTTGATATTTTATGTACAGTATATAATATATATTTGGTGAAATTTGATATTATAGGTACAGTATATAATATATATTTGGTGAAATTTGATATTTTATGTACGGTATATAATATATATTTGGTGAAATTTGATATTTTATGTACAGTATATAATATATATTTGGTGAAATTTGACATTTTATGTACAGTATATATATATTTGGTGTACTTTCATATTTTATGTACAGTATATAGTATATATTTGGTGAAATTTGATATTTTTTGCACAGTATATAGCAGATATTTGGTGAAATTTGATATTATATGTACAGTATATAATATACTTTGGGTTAAATTTGATATTTTGTCTACATTATATAATATATATTTGGTGAAATTTGATATTTTATGTACAGTATATAATATATACTTGGTGAAATTTGATATTTTATATACAGTATTTAATATATATTTGGTGTACTTTCATATTTTATGTACAGTATAAAATATATACTTGATGTACTTTCATATTTTATGTACAGCAAATAATACATATTTGTTGTATTTTGATATTTTATATACAGTATATAATATATATTTGGCGAAATTTGATATTAATTCTACAGTATATAATATATGTTTGGTGAAATTTGATATTTTATGTACAGTATATAAAATATATTTGGTGAAATTTGATATTTTATGTACAGTATATAATATATATTTGGTGTACTTTCATATTTTATGTACAGTACAAAATATATACTTGATGTACTTTCAAGTTTTATGTGCAGTATATAATAAATATTTGGGGTTCCTTCATATTTTATGTACAGTATATAATATACGTTTTGTGAAATTTGATATTTCATCTACTGTATATAAGATATCGTTGGTGAAATTTGATATTTTATGTACAGTATATGATATATAATTGGTGTACTTTCATATTTTACTAGCAGTATATAATACCTATTTGGTGTAATTTGATATTTTATGTACAGTGCATAATATATAGGTGTAGTTTCATATTTTATGTACAGTATATGGTATATAATTCCTGAAATTTGATATTATATGTACAGTATATCATATGTATTTGGTGTAATTTGATATTATATGTACAATATATAATATGTATTTGGTGAAATTTTATATTTTATGTACAGTATATAATATATGTTTGGTGTACTTTCATATTTTATGTACAGTATATAGTATATATTAGGTGAAATTTGATTTTTTATGTACATTATATAACAGATATTTGGTGAAATGTGATATTATATGTACAGTATATTATGTTTTTGGTGTAATTTGATATTTTATGTACAGTATATAAGATATATTTGGTGAAATTTTATATTTTATAAACAGTATATATTGTATATTTTGTGTACTTTCATATTTTATGTACAGTGTATAGAATATATTTGGTGACATTTGATATTTTATGTACAGTATGTAATATAAATTTGTTGAAATTTGATATTTTATGTACAGTATGTAATATATATTTGGTGTACTTTCATATTTTAAGTACAGTATAAAATATATACTTGATGTAGTTTCATATTTTATGTACAGAAAATAATATATATTTGTTGAAATATCTTATTTTATGTACAGTATATAATATATATTTGGTGAAATTTGATATTATAGGTACAGTATATAATATATATTTGGTGAAATTTGATATTTTTTGAACTGTATATAATATATATTTGGTGAAATTTCATACTTTATGTACAGTATAAAACATATATTTGGTGAAATTTGATATTTTATGTACAGTATATAATATATATTTGGTGTACTTTCATATTTTATGTGCAGTATAAAATATATACTTGATGTACTTTCATATTTTATGTAAGAAAATAATACATATTTGTTGAAATTTGATATTTTATGTACAGTATATAATTTATATTTGGTGCAATTTTATGTTTTATGTACTCTATATCATATATATTTGGTGTACTTACCAGTTTTATGTACAGTATATAATATATATTTGGTGAAATTTGATATTTTATGTACAGTATATTATATATATTTGGTGAAATTTGATATTTTATATACAGTAAGTAATATATATTTGGTGTACTTTCATATTTTATGTACAGTATAAAATACATACTTGATGTAGTTTGATATTTTATGTACAGTAAATAATACATATTTTTTGAAATTTAATATTTTATGTACAGTATATAGTATATATTTGGTGACATTTGATATTTTATGTACAGTATGTAATATAAATTTGTTGAAATTTGATATTTTATGTACAGTATGTAATATATCTTTGGTGTACTTTCATATTTTATGTAGAGTATAAAATATATACTTGATGTACTTTCAAGTTTTATGGACAGAATACAATATATATTTGGTGTACTTTCATATTTTATATACAGTATATAATATATATTTTGTGAATTTGGATATTTCGTGTACGGTATGTTAGACATAATTGGTGAAATTTGATATTTTCTGTACAGTAGATGATATATAACTTGTGTACTTTCATCTTTTACTTGCAGTATATAATACATATTTGGTGTACTTTGATATTTTATGTACAGTATATAATATATATTTGGTGAAATTTGATATTTTACATACGGTATATAATATATATTTGGTGAAATTTGAGATTTTATGTACAGTATATGATATATATTTGGTGTACTTTCATATTTTACTTACAGTATATAATATATCTTTGGTGTACTTTGATATTTTATGTACAGCATATAATATATATTGGTGTATTTTCATATTTTATGTAGAGTATATAGTATATAATTGCTGAAATTTGATATTTTATGTACAGTATATAATATGTATTTTGTGTAATTTGATATTATATGTACAGTATATAATATATATTTGGTGAAATTTGATATTTTACACACAGTATATAATATATATTTGGTGAAATTTGAGATTTTATGTACGGTATATGATATATATTTGGTGTAATTTCATATTTTACTTACAGTATATAATATATATTTGGTGTACTTTGCTATTTTATGTACAGTATATCATATATATTGGTGTAGTTTCATATTTTATGTAGAGTATATAATACATATTTGGTGAAATTTGGTATTTTATATACAGTATTTAATATATATTTGGTGTACTTTCATATTATATGTACAGTATAAAATATATAATTCTACTTTCATATTTTATGTACAGTAATTAATACATATTTGTTGAAATTTGATATTTTATATACAGTATATAATATGTATTTTGTGTAATCTGATATTATATGTAAAGTATATAATATATATTTGGTGAAATTTCTTATTTTATGTACAGTATATAATATATATTTGGTGAAATTTGAGATTTTATGTACAGTATGTGATATATATTTGGTGTACTTTCATATTTTACTTACAGTATATAATATATACTTGGTGTACTTTGATATTTTATGTACAGTATATAATATATATTGGTGTAGTTTCATATTTTATGTAGAGTATATAGTATATAATTGCTGAAATTTGATATTTTATATACAGTATATAATATGTATTTTGTGTAATCTGATATTATATGTAAAGTATATAATATATATTTGGTGAAATTTTATATTTTATATACAGTATATAACATATATTTGGTGTAATTTCATATTTTATGTACGGTTTATAGTATATATTTCGTGACATTTGATATTTTATGTACAGTATATAATATATATTTGTTGAAATTTGATATTTTATGTACAGTATATAATATATATTTGCTGAAATTTTATATTTTATGTACAGTGTATAATATATATTTGGTGTACTTTCATATTTTATGTACAGTATATAGTATATATTTGGTGACATTTCATATTTTATGAACAATAGGTAAGATATGTTTGTTGAAATTTGATATTTTATGTACAGTATATAATATATATTGGGTGAAGTTTGATATTATAGGTACAGTATATAATATATATTTGGTGAAATTTGATATTTTATGTACAGTATATAATATATATTTGGTGAAATTTGATATTTTATGTACGGTACATAATATATATTTGGTGTACTTTCATATTTTATGTACAGTATATAGTATATATCTGGTGAAATTTGATATTTTTTGCACAGTATATAGCAGATATTTGGTGAAATTTGATATTATATGTACAGTATATAATATACTTTGGGTTAAATTTGATATTTTGTGTACAGTATATAATATATATTTGGTGAAATTTGATATTTTATGTACAGTATATAATATATATTTGGTGAAATTTGATATTTTATATACAGTATCTAATATATATTTGGTGTACTTTCATATTTTATGTACAGTATAAAATATATACTTGATGTACTTTCATATTTTATGCACAGCAAATAATACATATTTGTTGAAATTTGATATTTTATATACAGTATATAATATATATTTGGCGAAATTTGATATTAATTGTACAGTATATAATATATATTTGGTGAAATTTGATATTTTATGTACAGTATATAAAATATATTTGGTGAAATTTGATATTTTATGTACAGTATATAGTATATATTTGTTGACATTTCATATTTTATGTACGGTATATAATATATATTTGTTGAAATTTGATATTTTATGTAAAGTATATAATATATATTTGGTGAAATTTTATATTTTATGTACACTAGATACTATATATTTGGTGTACTTTCATATTTTATGTACAGTATATAGTATATATTTGGTGACATTTGATATTTTATGTACAATATATAAGATATGTTTGTTGAAATTTGATATTTTATGTACAGTATATAATATATATTTGGTGAAATTTGATATTTTATGTACAGTATATAATATATATTTGGTGAAATTTGATATTTTATGTACAGTATATAATATATATTTTGTGAAATTTGATATTTTATATACAGTATGTAATATATATTTGGTGTACTTTCATATTTTATGTACAGTATAAAATATATACCTGATGTACTTTCAAGTTTTATGTGCAGTATATAATAAATATTTGGGGTGCTTACTTATTTTATGTACAGTATATAATACATATTTTGTGAAATTTGATATTTCATCTACTGTATATAAGATATAGTTGGTGAAATTTGATATTTTATCTACAGTATATGATATATAATTGGTGTACTTTCATATTTTACTTGCAGTTTATAACACATATTTGGTGTACTTTCATATTTTATGTACAGTATATAGTATATATTTGTTGACATTTGATATTTTATGTACGGTATATAATATATATTTGTTGAAATTTGATATTTTATGTAAAGTATATAATATATATTTGGTGATATTTTATATTTTATGTACACTAGATACTATATATTTGGTGTACTTTCATATTTTGTGTACAGTATATAGTATATATTTGGTGACATTTGATATTTTATGTACAATATATAAGATATGTTTGTTGAAATTTGATATTTTATGTACAGTATATAATATATATTTGGTGAAATTTGATATTTTATGTACAGTATATAATATATATTTGGTGAAATTTGATAATTTAGGTACAGTATAAAAGATATATTTGTTGAAATTTGATATTTTATGTACAGTATATAATATATATTTGGTGAAATTTGATATTTCACACACAGTATATAATATATATTTGATGAAATTTGAGATTTTATGTACGGTATATGATATATATTTGGTGTACTTTCATATTTTACTTATGGTATATAATATATATTTGGTGTACTTTGATATTTTATGCACAGTATATAATATATATTGGTGTAGTTTCATACTTTATGTAGAGTATATAGTATATAATTGCTGAAATTTGATATTTTATATACAGTATATAATATGTATTTTGTGTAATCTGATATTATATGTAAAGTATATAATATATATTTGGTGAAATTTTATATTTTATATAAAGTATATAACATATATTTGGTGTAATTTCATATTTTATGTACAGTATATAGTATATATTTGGTGACATTTGATATTTTATATACAGTATATAATATATATTTGCTGAAATTTGATATTTTATTTACAGTAAATAGTATATATTTGGTGAAATTTTATATTTTATGTACAGTGTATAATATATATTTGGTGTACTTTCATATTTTATGTACAGTATATAGTATATAGTTGGTGACATTAAATATTTTATGTACAGTAGATAATATATATTTGTTGAAATTTGACATTTTATATACAGTATATAATATATATTTGGTGAAATTTTATATTTTACTTACAGTATATAATATATATTTGGTGTATTTTCATATTTTATGTACAGTATATAATATATATATGGTGACATTTGATATTTTATCAACAATATGTAAGATATGTTTGTTGAAATTTGATATTTTATGTACAGTATATAATATATATTTGGTGAAATTTGATATTATAGGTACAGTATATAATATATATTTGGTGAAATTTGATATTTTATGTACGGTATATAATATATATTTGGTGAAATTTGATATTTTATGTACAGTATATAATATATATTTGGTGAAATTTGACATTTTATGTACAGTATATATATATTTGGTGTACTTTCATATTTTATGTACAGTATATAGTATATATTTGGTGAAATTTGATATTTTTTGCACAGTATATAGCAGATATTTGGTGAAATTTGATATTATATGTACAGTATATAATATACTTTGGGTTAAATTTGATATTTTGTCTACATTATATAATATATATTTGGTGAAATTTGATATTTTATGTACAGTATATAATATATACTTGGTGAAATTTGATATTTTATATACAGTATTTAATATATATTTGGTGTACTTTCATATTTTATGTACAGTATAAAATATATACTTGATGTACCTTCATATCTTATGTACAGCAAATAATACATATTTGTTGTATTTTTATATTTTATATACAGTATATAATATATATTTGGCGAAATTTCATATTAATTGTACAGTATATAATATATGTTTGGTGAAATTTGATATTTTATGTACAGTATATAAAATATATTTGGTGAAATTTGATATTTTATGTACAGTATATAATATATATTTGGTGTACTTTCATATTTTATGTACAGTATAAAATATATACTTGATGTACTTTCAAGTTTTATGTGCAGCATATAATAAATATTTGGGGTTCCTTCATATTTTATGTACAGTATATAATATATATTTTGTGAAATTTGATATTTCATCTACTGTATATAAGATATCGTTGGTGAAATTTGATATTTTATGTACAGTATATGATATATAATTGGTGTACTTTCATATTTTACTTGCAGTATATAATACCTATTTGGTGTACTTTGATATTTTATGTACAGTGCATAATATATAGGTGTAGTTTCATATTTTATGTACAGTATATGGTATATAATTCCTGAAATTTGATATTATATGTACAGTATATGATATGTATTTGGTGTAATTTGATATTATATGTACAATATATAATATGTATTTGGTGAAATTTTATATTTTATGTACAGTATATAATATATATTTGGTGTACTTTCATATTTTATGTACAGTATATAGTATATATTAGGTGAAATTTGATTTTTTATGTACATTATATAACAGATATTTGGTGAAATGTGATATTATATGTACAGTATATTATGTTTTTGGTGAAATTTGATATTTTATGTACAGTATATAAGATATATTTGGTGAAATTTTATATTTTATAAACAGTATATATTGTATATTTTGTGTACTTTCATATTTTATGTACAGTGTAGAGAATATATTTGGTGACATTTGATATTTTATGTACAGTATGTAATATAAATTTGTTGAAATTTGATATTTTATGTACAGTATGTAATATATATTTGGTGTACTTTCATATTTTAAGTACAGTATAAAATATATACTTGATGTAGTTTCATATTTTATGTACAGAAAATAATATATATTTGTTGAAATTTCTTATTTTATGTACAGTATATAATATATATTTGGTGAAATTTGATATTATAGGTACAGTATGTAATATATATTTGGTGAAATTTGATATTTTTTGAACTGTATATAATATATATTTGGTGAAATTTCATACTTTATGTACAGTATAAAACATATATTTGGTGAAATTTGATATTTTATGTACAGTATATAATATATATTTGGTGTACTTTCATATTTTATGTGCAGTATAAAATATATACTTGATGTACTTTCATATTTTATGTAAGAAAATAATACATATTTGTTGAAATTTGATATTTTATGTACAGTATATAATTTATATTTGGTGCAATTTTATGTTTTATGTACTCTATATCATATATATTTGGTGTACTTACCAGTTTTATGTACAGTATATAATATATATTTGGTGAAATTTGATATTATAGGTACAGTATATAATATATATTTGGTGAAATTTGATATTTTACTTTCAGTATATAATATACATTTGCTGTATTTTCATATTTTATGTACAGTATATAATATATATTTGGTGACATTTGGTATTTTATGAACAATATGTAAGATATGTTTGTTGAAATTTGAAATTTTGTGTACAGTATATAATATATATTTGGTGAAATTTGATGTTATAAGTACAGTATATAATATATATTTGGTGAAATTTGATGTTATAAGTACAGTATATAATATATATTTGTTGAAATTTGATATTTTATGTACAGTATATAAGATATATTTGGTGAAATTTGATATTTTATATACTATATATATATTTGGTGTACTTTCCTATTTTATGTACATATATAGTATATATTTGGTGAAATTCGATATTTTTTGCACAGTACATAGTAGATATTTGGTGAAATTTGATATTATATGTACAGTATATAGTATACTTTGGGTTAAATTTGATATTTTGTGTACAGTATATAATATATATTTGGTGAAATTTGATATTTTATATACAGTATATAATATATATTTCGTGAAATTTGATATTTTATATACAGTATGTAATATATATTTGGTGTACTTTCATATTTTATGTACAGTATAAAATATATACCTGATGTACTTTCAAGTTTTATGTGCAGTATATAATAAATATTTGGGGTGCTTACTTATTTTATGTACAGTATATAATACATATTTTGTGAAATTTGATATTTCATCTACTGTATATAAGATATAGTTGGTGAAATTTGATATTTTATCTACAGTATATGATATATAATTGGTGTACTTTCATATTTTACTTGCAGTTTATAACACATATTTGGTGTACTTTCATATTTTATGTACAGTATATAGTATATATTTGTTGACATTTGATATTTTATATACGGTATATAATATATATTTGTTGAAATTTGATATTTTATGTAAAGTATATAATATATATTTGGTGAAATTTTATATTTTATGTACACTAGATACTATATATTTGGTGTACTTTCATATTTTATGTACAGTACATAGTATATATTTGGTGACATTTGATATTTTATGTACAATATATAAGATATGTTTGTTGAAATTTGATATTTTATGTACAGTATATAATATATATTTGGTGAAATTTGATATTTTATGTACAGTATATAATATATATTTGGTGAAATTTGATAATTTAGGTACAGTATAAAAGATATATTTGGTGAAATTTGATATTTTATGTACAGTATATAATATACATTTGGTGAAATTTGATATTTCACCCACAGTATATAATATATATTTGATGAAATTTGAGATTTTATGTACGGTATATGATATATATTTGGTGTACTTTCATATTTTACTTATAGTATATAATATATATTTGGTGTACTTTGATATTTTATGCACAGTATATAATATATATTGGTGTAGTTTCATACTTTATGTAGAGTATATAGTATATAATTGCTGAAATTTGATATTTTATATACAGTATATAATATGTATTTTGTGTAATCTGATATTATATGTAAAGTATATAATATATATTTGGTGAAATTTTATATTTTATATAAAGTATATAACATATATTTGGTGTAATTTCATATTTTATGTACAGTATATAGTATATATTTGGTGACATTTGATATTTTATGTACAGTATATAATATATATTTGCTGAAATTTGATATTTTATTTACAGTAAATAATATATATTTGGTGAAATTTTATATTTTATGTACAGTGTATAATATATATTTGGTGTACTTTCATATTTTATGTACAGTATATAGTATATAGTTGGTGACATTAAATATTTTATGTACAGTAGGTAATATATATTTGTTGAAATTTGACATTTTATATACAGTATATAATATATATTTGGTGAAATTTTATATTTTACTTACAGTATATAATATATATTTGGTGTATTTTCATATTTTATGTACAGTCTATAATATATATATGGTGACATTTGATATTTTATCAACAATATGTAAGATATGTTTGTTGAAATTTGATATTTTATGTACAGTATATAATATATATTTGGTGAAATTTGATATTATAGGTACAGTATATAATATATATTTGGTGAAATTTGATATTTTATGTACGGTATATAATATATATTTGGTGAAATTTGATATTTTATGTACAGTATATAATATATATTTGGTGAAATTTGACATTTTATGTACAGTATATATATATTTGGTGTACTTTCATATTTTATGTACAGTATATAGTATATATTTGGTGAAATTTGATATTTTTTGTACAGTATATAGCAGATATTTGGTGAAATTTGATATTATATGTACAGTATATAATATACTTTGGGTTAAATTTGATATTTTGTCTACATTATATAATATATATTTGGTGAAATTTGATATTTTATGTACATTATATAATATATACTTGGTGAAATTTGATATTTTATATACAGTATTTAATATATATTTGGTGTACTTTCATATTTTATGTACAGTATAAAATATATTCTTGATGTACTTTCATATTTTATGTACAGCAAATAATACATATTTGTTGTATTTTGATATTTTATATACAGTATATAATATATATTTGGCGAAATTTGATATTAATTGTACAGTATATAATATATATTTGGTGAAATTTGATATTTTATGTACAGTATGTAAAATATATTTGGTGAAATTTGATATTTTATGTACAGTATATAATATATATATGGTGACATTTGATATTTTATCAACAATATGTAAGATATGTTTGTTGAAATTTGATATTTTATATACAGTATATAATATATATTTGGTGAAATTTTATATTTTACTTACAGTATATAATATATATTTGGTGTATTTTCATATTTTATGTACAGTATATAATATATATATGGTGACATTTGATATTTTATCAACAATATGTAAGATATGTTTGTTGAAATTTGATATTTTATGTACAGTATATAATATATATTTGGTGAAATTTGATATTATAGGTACAGTATATAATATATATTTGGTGAAATTTGATATTTTATGTACGGTATATAATATATATTTGGTGAAATTTGATATTTTATGTACAGTATATAATATATATTTGGTGAAATTTGACATTTTATGTACAGTATATATATATTTGGTGTACTTTCATATTTTATGTACAGTATATAGTATATATTTGGTGAAATTTGATATTTTTTGCACAGTATATAGCAGATATTTGGTGAAATTTGATATTATATGTACAGTATATAATATACTTTGGGTTAAATTTGATATTTTGTCTACATTATATAATATATATTTGGTGAAATTTGATATTTTATGTACAGTATATAATATATACTTGGTGAAATTTGATATTTTATATACAGTATTTAATATATATTTGGTGTACTTTCATATTTTATGTACAGTATAAAATATATACTTGATGTACTTTCATATTTTATGTACAGCAAATAATACATATTTGTTGTATTTTGATATTTTATATACAGTATATAATATATATTTGGCGAAATTTGATATTAATTGTACAGTATATAATATATGTTTGGTGAAATTTGATATTTTATGTACAGTATATAAAATATATTTGGTGAAATTTGATATTTTATGTACAGTATATAATATATATTTGGTGTACTTTCATATTTTATGTACAGTATAAAATATATACTTGATGTACTTTCAAGTTTTATGTGCAGTATATAATAAATATTTGGGGTTCCTTCATATTTTATGTACAGTATATAATATATATTTTGTGAAATTTGATATTTCATCTACTGTATATAAGATATCGTTGGTGAAATTTGATATTTTATGTACAGTATATGATATATAATTGGTGTACTTTCATATTTTACTAGCAGTATATAATACCTATTTGGTGTACTTTGATATTTTATGTACAGTGCATAATATATAGGTGTAGTTTCATATTTTATGTACAGTATATGGTATATAATTCCTGGAATTTGATATTATATGTACATTATATCATATGTATTTGGTGTAATTTGATATTATATGTACAATATATAATATGTATTTGGTGAAATTTTATATTTTATGTACAGTATATAATATATGTTTGGTGTACTTTCATATTTTATGTACAGTATATAGTATATATTAGGTGAAATTTGATTTTTTATGTACATTATATAACAGATATTTGGTGAAATGTGATATTATATGTACAGTATATTATGTTTTTGGTGAAATTTGATATTTTATGTACAGTATATAAGATATATTTGGTGAAATTTTATATTTTACAAACAGTATATATTGTATATTTTGTGTAGTTTCATATTTTATGTACAGTGTATAGAATATATTTGGTGACATTTGATATTTTATGTACAGTATGTAATATAAATTTGTTGAAATTTGATATTTTATGTACAGTATGTAATAAATATTTGGTGTACTTTCATATTTTAAGTACAGTATAAAATATATACTTGATGAAGTTTCATATTTTATGTACAGAAAATAATATATATTTGTTGAAATTTCTTATTTTATGTACAGTATATAATATATATTTGGTGAAATTTGATATTATAGGTACAGTATATAATATATATTTGGTGAAATTTGCTATTTTTTGAACTGTATATAATATATATTTGGTGAAATTTCATACTTTATGTACAGTATAAAACATATATTTGGTGAAATTTGATATTTTATGTACAGTATATAATATATATTTGGTGTACTTTCATATTTTATGTGCAGTATAAAATATATACTTGATGTACTTTCATATTTTATGTAAGAAAATAATACATATTTGTTGAAATTTGATATTTTATGTACAGTATATAATTTATATTTGGTGCAATTTTCTGTTTTATGTACTCTATATCATATATATTTGGTGTACTTACCAGTTTTATGTACAGTATATAATATATATTTGGTGAAATTTGATATTTTATATACAGTATCTAATATATATTTGGTGTACTTTCATATTTTATGTACAGTATAAAATATATACTTGATGTACTTTCATATTTTATGCACAGCAAATAATACATATTTGTTGAAATTTGATATTTTATATACAGTATATAATATATATTTGGCGAAATTTGATATTAATTGTACAGTATATAATATATATTTGGTTAAATTTGATATTTTATGTACAGTATGTAAAATATATTTGGTGAAATTTGATATTTTATTTACAGTATATAATATATATTTGGTGTACTTTCATATTTTATGTACAGTATAAAATATATACTTGATGTACTTTCAAGTTTTATGTGCAGTATATAATAAATATTTGGGGTTCCTTCATATTTTATGTACAGTATATAATATATATTTTGTGAAATTTGATATTTAATCTACTGCATATAAGATATCGTTGGTGAAATTTGATATTTTATCTACAGTATATGATATATAATTGGTGTACTTTCATATTTTACTTGCAGTATATAATACCTATTTGGTGTACTTTGATATTTTATGTACAGTGCATAATATATAGGTGTAGTTTCATATTTTATGTACAGTATATGGTATATAATTCCTGAAATTTGATATTATATGTACAGTATATCATATGTATTTGGTGTAATTTGATATTATATGTACAATATATAATATGTATTTGGTGAAATTTTATATTTTATGTACAGTATATAATATATGTTTGGTGTACTTTCATATTTTATGTACAGTATATAGTATATATTAGGTGAAATTTGATTTTTTATGTACATTATATAACAGATATTTGGTGAAATGTGATATTATATGTACAGTATATTATGTTTTTGGTGAAATTTGATATTTTATGTACAGTATATAAGATATATTTGGTGAAATTTTATATTTTATAAACAGTATATATTGTATATTTTGTGTACTTTCATATTTTATATACAGTGTATAGAATATATTTGGTGACATTTGATATTTTATGTACAGTATGTAATATAAATTTGTTGAAATTTGATATTTTATGTACAGTATGTAATATATATTTGGTGTACTTTCATATTTTAAGTACAGTATAAAATATATACTTGATGTAGTTTCATATTTTATGTACAGAAAATAATATATATTTGTTGAAATTTCTTATTTTATGTACAGTATATAATATATATTTGGTTAAATTTGATATTATAGGTACAGTATATAATATATATTTGGTGAAATTTGATATTTTTTGAACTGTATATAATATATATTTGGTGAAATTTCATACTTTATGTACAGTATAAAACATATATTTGGTGAAATTTGATATTTTATGTACAGTATATAATATATATTTGGTGTACTTTCATATTTTATGTACAGTATAAAATATATACTTGATTTACTTTCATATTTTATGTAAGAAAATAATACATATTTGTTGAAATTTGATATTTTATGTACAGTAAATAATTTATATTTGGTGCAATTTTATATTTTATGTAATCTATATCATATATATTTGGTGTACTTACCAGTTTTATGTACAGTATATAATATATATTTGGTGAAATTTGATATTATAGGTACAGTATATAATATATATTTGGTGAAATTTGATATTTTACTTTCAGTATATAATATACATTTGCTGTATTTTCATATTTTATGTACAGTATATAATATATATTTGGTGACATTTGGTATTTTATGAAAAATATGTAAGATATGTTTGTTGAAATTTGAAATTTTGTGTACAGTATATAATATATATTTGGTGAAATTTGATGTTATAAGTACAGTATATAATATATATTTGGTGAAATTTGATATTTAATGTACAGTATATAATATATATTTGGTGAAATTTGATATTTTATGTACAGTATATAAGATATATTTGGTGAAATTTGATATTTTATATACTATATATATTTGGTGTACTTTCCTATTTTATGTACATATATAGTATATATTTGGTGAAATTCGATATTTTTTGCACAGTACATAGTAGATATTTGGTGAAATTTGATATTATATGTACAGTATATAGTATACTTTGGGTTAAATTTGATATTTTGTGTACAGTATATAATATATATTTGGTGAAATTTGATATTTTATGTACAGTATATAATATATATTTCGTGAAATTTGATATTTTATATACAGTATGTAATATATATTTGGTGTACTTTCATATTTTATGTACAGTATAAAATATATACCTGATGTACTTTCAAGTTTTATGTGCAGTATATAATAAATATTTGGGGTGCTTACTTATTTTATGTACAGTATATAATACATATTTTGTGAAATTTGATATTTCATCTACTGTATATGAGATATAGTTGGTGAAATTTGATATTTTATCTACAGTATATGATATATAATTTGTGTACTTTCATATTTTACTTGCAGTTTATAACACATATTTGGTGTACTTTCATATTTTATGTACAGTATATAGTATATATTTGTTGATATTTGATATTTTATGTACGGTATATAATATATATTTGTTGAAATTTGATATTTTATGTAAAGTATATAATATATATTTTGTGAAATTTTATATTTTATGTACACTAGATACTATATATTTGGTGTAATTTCATATTTTATGTACAGTACATACTATATATTTGGTGACATTTGATATTTTATGTACAATATATAAGATATGTTTGTTGAAATTTGATATTTTATGTACAGTATATAATATATATTTGGTGAAATTTGATATTTTATGTACAGTATATAGTATATATTTGGTGAAATTTGATATTTTTTGCACAGTATATAGCAGATATTTGGTGAAATTTGATATTATATGTACAGTATATAATATACTTTGGGTTAAATTTGATATTTTGTCTACCTTATATAATATATATTTGGTGAAATTTGATATTTTATGTACAGTATATAATATATACTTGGTGAAATTTGATATTTTATATACAGTATTTAATATATATTTGGTGTACTTTCATATTTTATGTACAGTATAAAATATATACTTGATGTACTTTCATATTTTATGTACAGCAAATAATACATATTTCTTGTATTTTGATATTTTATATACAGTATATAATATATATTTGGCGAAATTTGATATTAATTGTACAGTATATAATATATGTTTGGTGAAATTTGATATTTTATGTACAGTATATAAAATATATTTGGTGAAATTTGATATTTTATGTACAGTATATAATATATATTTGGTGTACTTTCATATTTTATGTACAGTATAAAATATATACTTGATGTACTTTCAAGTTTTATGTGCAGTATATAATAAATATTTGGGGTTCCTTCATATTTTATGTACAGTATATAATATATATTTTGTGAAATTTGATATTTCATCTACTGTATATAAGATATCGTTGGTGAAATTTGATATTTTATGTACAGTATATGATATATAATTGGTGTACTTTCATATTTTACTAGCAGTATATAATACCTATTTGGTGTACTTTGATATTTTATGTACAGTGCATAATATATAGGTGTAGTTTCATATTTTATGTACAGTATATGGTATATAATTCCTGAAATTTGATATTATATGTACAGTATATCATATGTATTTGGTGTAATTTGATATGATATGTACAATATATAAGATGTATTTGGTGAAATTTTATATTTTATGTACAGTATATAATATATGTTTGGTGTACTTTCATATTTTATGTACAGTATATAGTATATATTAGGTGAAATTTGATTTTTTATGTACATTATATAACAGATATTTGGTGAAATGTGATATTATATGTACAGTATATTATGTTTTTGGTGAAATTTGATATTTTATGTACAGTATATAAGATATATTTGGTGAAATTTTATATTTTACAAACAGTATATATTGTATATTTTGTGTAGTTTCATATTTTATGTACAGTGTATAGAATATATTTGGTGACATTTGATATTTTATGTACAGTATGTAATATAAATTTGTTGAAATTTGATATTTTATGTACAGTATGTAATATATATTTGGTGTACTTTCATATTTTAAGTACAGTATAAAATATATACTTGATGAAGTTTCATATTTTATGTACAGAAAATAATATATATTTGTTGAAATTTCTTATTTTATGTACAGTATATAATATATATTTGGTGAAATTTGATATTATAGGTACAGTATATAATATATATTTGGTGAAATTTGCTATTTTTTGAACTGTATATAATATATATTTGGTGAAATTTCATACTTTATGTACAGTATAAAACATATATTTGGTGAAATTTGATATTTTATGTACAGTATATAATATATATTTGGTGTACTTTCATATTTTATGTGCAGTATAAAATATATACTTGATGTACTTTCATATTTTATGTAAGAAAATAATACATATTTGTTGAAATTTGATATTTTATGTACAGTATATAATTTATATTTGGTGCAATTTTCTGTTTTATGTACTCTATATCATATATATTTGGTGTACTTACCAGTTTTATGTACAGTATATAATATATATTTGGTGAAATTTGATATTTTATGTACAGTATATTATATATATTTGGTGAAATTTGATATTTTATATACAGTAAGTAATATATATTTGGTGTACTTTCATATTTTATGTACAGTATAAAATACATACTTGATGTAGTTTCATATTTTATGTACAGTAAATAATACATATTTTTTGAAATTTAATATTTTATGTACAGTATATAGTATATATTTGGTGACATTTGATATTTTATGTACAGTATGTAATATAAATTCGTTGAAATTTGATATTTTATGTACAGTATGTAATATATCTTTGGTGTACTTTCATATTTAATGTAGAGTATAAAATATATACTTGATGTACTTTCAAGTTTTATGGACAGAATACAATATATATTTGGTGTACTTTCATATTTTATATACAGTATATAATATATATTTTGTGAATTTGGATATTTCATGTACGGTATGTTAGACATAATTGGTGAAATTTGATATTTTCTGTACAGTAGATGATATATAACTTGTGTACTTTCATCTTTTACTTGCAGTATATAATACATATTTGGTGTACTTTGATATTTTATGTACAGTATATAATATATATTTGGTGAAATTTGATATTTTACATACGGTATATAATATATATTTGGTGAAACTTGAGATTTTATGTGCAGTATATGATATATATTTGGTGTACTTTCATATTTTACTTACAGTATATAATATATCTTTGGTGTACTTTGATATTTTATGTACAGCATATAATATATATTGGTGTATTTTCATATTTTATGTAGAGTATATAGTATATAATTGCTGAAATTTGATATTTTATGTACAGTATATAATATGTATTTTGTGTAATTTGATATTATATGTACAGTATATAATATATATTTGGTGAAATTTGATATTTTACACACAGTATATAATATATATTTGGTGAAATTTGAGATTTTATGTACGGTATATGATATATATTTGGTGTAATTTCATATTTTACTTACAGTATATAATATATATTTGGTGTACTTTGCTATTTTATGTACAGTGTATAATATATATTGGTGTAGTTTCATATTTTATGTAGAGTATATAATACATATTTGGTGAAATTTGGAATTTTATTTACAGTATGTAATATATATTTGGTGTACTTTCATATGATATGTACAGTATAAAATATATAATTCTACTTTCATATTTTATGTACAGTAATTAATACATATTTGTTGAAATTTTATATTTTATATACAGTATATAATATGTATTTTGTGTAATCTGATATTATATGTAAAGTATATAATATATATTTGGTGAAATTTCTTATTTTATGTACAGTATATAATATATATTTGGTGAAATTTGAGATTTTATGTACAGTATGTGATATATATTTGGTGTACTTTCATATTTTACTTACAGTATATAATATATACTTGGTGTACTTTGATATTTTATGTACAGTATATAATATATATTGGTGTAGTTTCATATTTTATGTAGAGTATATAGTATATAATTGCTGAAATTTGATATTTTATATACAGTATATAATATGTATTTTGTGTAATCTGATATTATATGTAAAGTATATAATATATATTTGGTGAAATTTTATATTTTATATACAGTATATAACATATATTTGGTGTAATTTCATATTTTATGTACCGTTTATAGTATATATTTCGTGACATTTGATATTTTATGTACAGTATATAATATATATTTGTTGAAATTTGATATTTTATGTACAGTATATAATATATATTTGCTGAAATTTTATATTTTATGTACAGTGTATAATATATATTTGGTGTACTTTCATATTTTATGTACAGTATATAGTATATATTTGGTGACATTTCATATTTTATGAACAATAGGTAAGATATGTTTGTTGAAATTTGATATTTTATGTACAGTATATAATATATATTGGGTGAAGTTTGATATTATAGGTACGGTATATAATATATATTTGGTGAAATTTGATATTTTATGTACAGTATATAATATATATTTGGTGAAATTTGATATTTTATGTACGGTACATAATATATATTTGGTGTGCTTTCATATTTTATGTACAGTATATAGTATATATCTGGTGAAATTTGATATTTTTTGCACAGTATATAGCAGATATTTGGTGAAATTTGATATTATATGTACAGTATATAATATACTTTGAGTTAAATTTGATATTTTGTGTACAGTATATAATATATATTTGGTGAAATTTGATATTTTATGTACAGTATATAATATATATTTGGTGTACTTTCATATTTTATGTACAGTATAAAATATATACTTGATGTACTTTCAAGTTTTATGTGCAGTATATAATAAATATTTGGGGTTCCTTCATATTTTATGTACAGTATATAATATATATTTTGTGAAATTTGATATTTCATCTACTGTATATAAGATATCGTTGGTGAAATTTGATATTTTATGTACAGTATATGATATATAATTGGTGTACTTTCATATTTTACTTGCAGTATATAATACCTATTTGGTGTACTTTGATATTTTATGTACAGTGCATAATATATAGGTGTAGTTTCATATTTTATGTACAGTATATGGTATATAATTCCTGAAATTTGATATTATATGTACAGTATATCATATGTATTTGGTGTAATTTGATATTATATGTACAATATATAATATGTATTTGGTGAAATTTTATATTTTATGTACAGTATATAATATATGTTTGGTGTACTTTCATATTTTATGTACAGTATATAGTATATATTAGGTGAAATTTGATTTTTTATGTACATTATATAACAGATATTTGGTGAAATGTGATATTATATGTACAGTATATTATGTTTTTGGTGAAATTTGATATTTTATGTACAGTATATAAGATATATTTGGTGAAATTTTATATTTTATAAACAGTATATATTGTATATTTTGTGTACTTTCATATTTTATATACAGTGTATAGAATATATTTGGTGACATTTGATATTTTATGTACAGTATGTAATATAAATTTGTTGAAATTTGATATTTTATGTACAGTATGTAATATATATTTGGTGTACTTTCATATTTTAAGTACAGTATAAAATATATACTTGATGTAGTTTCATATTTTATGTACAGAAAATAATATATATTTGTTGAAATTTCTTATTTTATGTACAGTATATAATATATATTTGGTGAAATTTGATATTATAGGTACAGTATATAATATATATTTGGTGAAATTTGATATTTTTTGAACTGTATATAATATATATTTGGTGAAATTTCATACTTTATGTACAGTATAAAACATATATTTGGTGAAATTTGATATTTTATGTACAGTATATAATATATATTTGGTGTACTTTCATATTTTATGTACAGTATAAAATATATACTTGATTTACTTTCATATTTTATGTAAGAAAATAATACATATTTGTTGAAATTTGATATTTTATGTACAGTAAATAATTTATATTTGGTGCAATTTTATATTTTATGTACTCTATATCATATATATTTGGTGTACTTACCAGTTTTATGTACAGTATATAATATATATTTGGTGAAATTTGATATTATAGGTACACTATATAATATATATTTGGTGAAATTTGATATTTTACTTACAGTATATAATATATATTTGCTGTATTTTCATATTTTATGTACAGTATATAATATATATTTGGTGACATTTGATATTTTATGAACAATATGTAAGATATGTTTGTTGAAATTTGAAATTTTGTGTACAGTATATAATATATATTTGGTGAAATTTGATGTTATAAGTACAGTATATAATATATATTTGGTGAAATTTGATATTTAATGTACAGTATATAATATATATTTGGTGAAATTTGATATTTTATGTACAGTATATAAGACATATTTGGTGAAATTTGATATTTTATATACTATATATATATTTGGTGTACTTTCCTATTTTATGTACATATATAGTATATATTTGGTGAAATTCGATATTTTTTGCACAGTACATAGTAGATATTTGGTGAAAGTTGACATTATATGTACAGTATATAGTATACTTTGGGTTAAATTTGATATTTTGTGTACAGTATATAATATGTATTTGGTGAAATTTGATATTTTATGTACAGTATATAATATATATTTTGTGAAATTTGATATTTTATATACAGTATGTAATATATATTTGGTGTACTTTCATATTTTATGTACAGTATAAAATATATACCTGATGTACTTTCAAGTTTTATGTGCAGTATATAATAAATATTTGGGGTGCTTACTTATTTTATGTACAGTATATAATACATATTTTGTGAAATTTGATATTTCATCTACTGTATATAAGATATAGTTGGTGAAATTTGATATTTTATCTACAGTATATGATATATAATTGGTGTACTTTCATATTTTACTTGCAGTTTATAACACATATTTGGTGTACTTTCATATTTTATGTACAGTATATAGTATATATTTGTTGACATTTGATATTCTATGTACGGTATATAATATATATTTGTTGAAATTTGATATTTTATGTAAAGTATATAATATATATTTGGTGAAATTTTATATTTTATGTACACTAGATACTATATATTTGGTGTACTTTCATATTTTGTGTACAGTACATAGTATATATTTGGTGACATTTGATATTTTATGTACAATATATAAGATATGTTTGTTGAAATTTGATATTTTATGTACAGTACATAATATATATTTGGTGAAATTTGATATTTTATGTACAGTATATAATATATATTTGGTGAAATTTGATAATTTAGGTACAGTATAAAAGATATATTTGGTGAAATTTGATATTTTATGTACAGTATATAATATATATTTGGTGAAATTTGATATTTCACCCACAGTATATAATATATATTTGATGAAATTTGAGATTTTATGTACGGTATATGATATATATTTGGTGTACTTTCATATTTTACTTATAGTATATAATATATATTTGGTGTACTTTGATATTTTATGCACAGTATATAATATATATTGGTGTAGTTTCATACTTTATGTAGAGTATATAGTATATAATTGCTGAAATTTGATATTTTATATACAGTATATAATATGTATTTTGTGTAATCTGATATTATATGTAAAGTATATAATATATATTTGGTGAAATTTTATATTTTATATAAAGTATATAACATATATTTGGTGTAATTTCATATTTTATGTACAGTATATAGTATATATTTGGTGACATTTGATATTTTATGTACAGTATATAATATATATTTGCTGAAATTTTATATTTTATTTACAGTAAATAATATATATTTGGTGAAATTTTATATTTTATGTACAGTGTATAATATGTATTTGGTGTACTTTCATATTTTATGTACAGTATATAGTATATAGTTGGTGACATTAGATATTTTATGTACAGTAGATAATATATATTTGTTGAAATTTGACATTTTATATACAGTATATAATATATATTTGGTGAAATTTTATATTTTACTTACAGTATATAATACATATTTGGTGTATTTTCATATTTTATGTACAGTATATAATATATATATGGTGACATTTGATATTTTATCAACAATATGTAAGATATGTTTGTTGAAATTTGATATTTTATGTACAGTATATAATATATATTTGGTGAAATTTGATATTATAGGTACAGTATATAATATATATTTGGTGAAATTTGATATTTTATGTACGGTATATAATATATATTTGGTGAAATTTGATATTTTATGTACAGTATATAATATATATTTGGTGAAATTTGACATTTTACATACGGTATATAATATATATTTGGTGAAATTTGAGATATTATGTACAGTATATGATATATATTTGGTGTACTTTCATATTTTACTTACAGTATATAATATATCTTTGGTGTACTTTGATATTTTATGTACAGCATATAATATATATTGGTGTAGTTTCATATTTTATGTAGAGTATATAGTATATAATTGCTGAAATTTGATATTTTATGTACAGTATATAATATGTATTTTGTGTAATTTGATATTATATGTACAGTATATAATATATATTTGGTGAAATTTGACATTTTACATACGGTATATAATATATATTTGGTGAAATTTGAGATTTTATGTACGGTATATGATATATATTTGGTGTAATTTCATATTTTACTTACAGTATATAATATATATTTGGTGTACTTTGCTATTTTATGTACAGTATATAATATATATTGGTGTAGTTTCATATTTTATGTAGAGTATATAATACATATTTGGTGAAATTTGGTATTTTATATACAGTATGTAATATATATTTGGTGTACTTTCATATTATATGTACAGTATAAAATATATAATTCTACTTTCATATTTTATGTACAGTAATTAATACATATTTGTTGAAATTTGATATTTTATATACAGTATATAATATGTATTTTGTGTAATCTGATATTATATGTAAAGTATATAATATATATTTGGTGAAATTTCTTATTTTATGTACAGTATATAATATATATTTGGTGAAATTTGAGATTTTATGTACAGTATGTGATATATATTTGGTGTACTTTCATATTTTACTTACAGTATATAATATACACTTGGTGTACTTTGATATTTTATGTACAGTATATAATATATATTGGTGTAGTTTCATATTTTATGTAGAGTATATAGTATATAATTGCTGAAATTTGATATTTTATATACAGTATATAATATGTATTTTGTGTAATCTGATATTATATGTAAAGTATATAATATATATTTGGTGAAATTTTATATTTTATATACAGTATATAACATATATTTGGTGTAATTTCATATTTTATGTACGGTTTATAGTATATATTTCGTGACATTTGATATTTTATGTACAGTATATAATATATATTTGTTGAAATTTGATATTTTATGTACAGTATATAATATATATTTGCTGAAATTTTATATTTTATGTACAGTGTATAATATATATTTGGTGTACTTTCATATTTTATGTACAGTATATAGTATATATTTGGTGACATTTCATATTTTATGAACAATAGGTAAGATATGTTTGTTGAAATTTGATATTTTATGTACAGTATATAATATATATTGGGTGAAGTTTGATATTATAGGTACAGTATATAATATATATTTGGTGAAATTTGATATTTTATGTACAGTATATAATATATATTTGGTGAAATTTGATATTTTATGTACGGTACATAATATATATTTGGTGTGCTTTCATATTTTATGTACAGTATATAGTATATATCTGGTGAAATTTGATATTTTTTGCACAGTATATAGCAGATATTTGGTGAAATTTGATATTATATGTACAGTATATAATATACTTTGAGTTAAATTTGATATTTTGTGTACAGTATATAATATATATTTGGTGAAATTTGATATTTTATGTACAGTATATAATATATATTTGGTGAAATTTGATATTTTATATACAGTATCTAATATATATTTGGTGTACTTTCATATTTTATGTACAGTATAAAATATATACTTGATGTACTTTCATATTTTATGCACAGCAAATAATACATATTTGTTGAAATTTGATATTTTATATACAGTATATAATATATATTTGGCGAAATTTGATATTAATTGTACAGTATATAATATATATTTGGTGAAATTTGATATTTTATGTACAGTATGTAAAATATATTTGGTGAAATTTGATATTTTATTTACAGTATATAATATATATTTGGTGTACTTTCATATTTTATGTACAGTATAAAATATATACTTGATGTACTTTCAAGTTTTATGTGCAGTATATAATAAATATTTGGGGTTCCTTCATATTTTATGTACAGTATATAATATATATTTTGTGAAATTTGATATTTAATCTACTGCATATAAGATATCGTTGGTGAAATTTGATATTTTATGTACAGTATATGATATATAATTGGTGTACTTTCATATTTTACTTGCAGTATATAATACCTATTTGGTGTACTTTGATATTTTATGTACAGTGCATAATATATAGGTGTAGTTTCATATTTTATGTACAGTATATGGTATATAATTCCTGAAATTTGATATTATATGTACAGTATATCATATGTATTTGGTGTAATTTGATATTATATGTACAATATATAATATGTATTTGGTGAAATTTTATATTTTATGTACAGTATATAATATATGTTTGGTGTACTTTCATATTTTATGTACAGTATATAGTATATATTAGGTGAAATTTGATTTTTTATGTACATTATATAACAGATATTTGGTGAAATGTGATATTATATGTACAGTATATTATGTTTTTGGTGAAATTTGATATTTTATGTACAGTATATAAGATATATTTGGTGAAATTTTATATTTTATAAACAGTATATATTGTATATTTTGTGTACTTTCATATTTTATATACAGTGTATAGAATATATTTGGTGACATTTGATATTTTATGTACAGTATGTAATATAAATTTGTTGAAATTTGATATTTTATGTACAGTATGTAATATATATTTGGTGTACTTTCATATTTTAAGTACAGTATAAAATATATACTTGATGTAGTTTCATATTTTATGTACAGAAAATAATATATATTTGTTGAAATTTCTTATTTTATGTACAGTATATAATATATATTTGGTGAAATTTGATATTATAGGTACAGTATATAATATATATTTGGTGAAATTTGATATTTTTTGAACTGTATATAATATATATTTGGTGAAATTTCATACTTTATGTACAGTATAAAACATATATTTGGTGAAATTTGATATTTTATGTACAGTATATAATATATATTTGGTGTACTTTCATATTTTATGTACAGTATAAAATATATACTTGATTTACTTTCATATTTTATGTAAGAAAATAATACATATTTGTTGAAATTTGATATTTTATGTACAGTAAATAATTTATATTTGGTGCAATTTTATATTTTATGTACTCTATATCATATATATTTGGTGTACTTACCAGTTTTATGTACAGTATATAATATATATTTGGTGAAATTTGATATTATAGGTACACTATATAATATATATTTGGTGAAATTTGATATTTTACTTACAGTATATAATATATATTTGCTGTATTTTCATATTTTATGTACAGTATATAATATATATTTGGTGACATTTGATATTTTATGAACAATATGTAAGATATGTTTGTTGAAATTTGAAATTTTGTGTACAGTATATAATATATATTTGGTGAAATTTGATGTTATAAGTACAGTATATAATATATATTTGGTGAAATTTGATATTTAATGTACAGTATATAATATATATTTGGTGAAATTTGGTATTTTATGTACAGTATATAAGACATATTTGGTGAAATTTGATATTTTATATACTATATATATATTTGGTGTACTTTCCTATTTTATGTACATATATAGTATATATTTGGTGAAATTCGATATTTTTTGCACAGTACATAGTAGATATTTGGTGAAAGTTGACATTATATGTACAGTATATAGTATACTTTGGGTTAAATTTGATATTTTGTGTACAGTATATAATATATATTTGGTGAAATTTGATATTTTATGTACAGTATATAATATATATTTTGTGAAATTTGATATTTTATATACAGTATGTAATATATATTTGGTGTACTTTCATATTTTATGTACAGTATAAAATATATACCTGATGTACTTTCAAGTTTTATGTGCAGTATATAATAAATATTTGGGGTGCTTACTTATTTTATGTACAGTATATAATACATATTTTGTGAAATTTGATATTTCATCTACTGTATATAAGATATAGTTGGTGAAATTTGATATTTTATCTACAGTATATGATATATAATTGGTGTACTTTCATATTTTACTTGCAGTTTATAACACATATTTGGTGTACTTTCATATTTTATGTACAGTATATAGTATATATTTGTTGACATTTGATATTCTATGTACGGTATATAATATATATTTGTTGAAATTTGATATTTTATGTAAAGTATATAATATATATTTGGTGAAATTTTATATTTTATGTACACTAGATACTATATATTTGGTGTACTTTCATATTTTGTGTACAGTACATAGTATATATTTGGTGACATTTGATATTTTATGTACAATATATACGATATGTTTGTTGAAATTTGATATTTTATGTACAGTACATAATATATATTTGGTGAAATTTGATATTTTATGTACAGTATATAATATATATTTGGTGAAATTTGATAATTTAGGTACAGTATAAAAGATATATTTGGTGAAATTTGATATTTTATGTACAGTATATAATATATATTTGGTGAAATTTGATATTTCACCCACAGTATATAATATATATTTGATGAAATTTGAGATTTTATGTACGGTATATGATATATATTTGGTGTACTTTCATATTTTACTTATAGTATATAATATATATTTGGTGTACTTTGATATTTTATGCACAGTATATAATATATACTGGTGTAGTTTCATACTTTATGTAGAGTATATAGTATATAATTGCTGAAATTTGATATTTTATATACAGTATATAATATGTATTTTGTGTAATCTGATATTATATGTAAAGTATATAATATATATTTGGTGAAATTTTATATTTTATATAAAGTATATAACATATATTTGGTGTAATTTCATATTTTATGTACAGTATATAGTATATATTTGGTGACATTTGATATTTTATGTACAGTATATAATATATATTTGCTGAAATTTGATATTTTATTTACAGTAAATAATATATATTTGGTGAAATTTTATATTTTATGTACAGTGTATAATATGTATTTGGTGTACTTTCATATTTTATGTACAGTATATAGTATATAGTTGGTGACATTAGATATTTTATGTACAGTAGATAATATATATTTGTTGAAATTTGACATTTTATATACAGTATATAATATATATTTGGTGAAATTTTATATTTTACTTACAGTATATAATACATATTTGGTGTATTTTCATATTTTATGTACAGTATATAATATATATATGGTGACATTTGATATTTTATCAACAATATGTAAGATATGTTTGTTGAAATTTGATATTTTATGTACAGTATATAATATATATTTGGTGAAATTTGATATTATAGGTACAGTATATAATATATATTTGGTGAAATTTGATATTTTATGTACGGTATATAATATATATTTGGTGAAATTTGATATTTTATGTACAGTATATAATATATATTTGGTGAAATTTGACATTTTATGTACAGTATATATATATTTGGTGTACTTTCATATTTTATGTACAGTATATAGTATATATTTGGTGAAATTTGATATTTTTTGCACAGTATATAGCAGATATTTGGTGAAATTTGATATTATATGTACAGTATATAATATACTTTGGGTTAAATTTGATATTTTGTCTACATTATATAATATATATTTGGTGAAATTTGATATTTTATGTACAGTATATAATATATACTTGGTGAAATTTGATATTTTATATACAGTATTTAATATATATTTGGTGTACTTTCATATTTTATGTACAGTATAAAATATATACTTGATGTACTTTCATATTTTATGTACAGCAAATAATACATATTTGTTGTATTTTGATATTTTATATACAGTATATAATATATATTTGGCGAAATTTGATATTAATTGTACAGTATATAATATATATTTGGTGAAATTTGATATTTTATGTACAGTATGTAAAATATATTTGGTGAAATTTGATATTTTATGTACAGTATATAATATATATTTGGTGTACTTTCATATTTTATGTACAGTATAAAATATATACTTGATGTTCTTTCAAGTTTTATGTGCAGTATATAATAAATATTTGGGGTTCCTTCATATTTTATGTACAGTATATAATATATATTTTGTGAAATTTGATATTTCATCTACTGTATATAAGATATCGTTGGTGAAATTTGATATTTTATGTACAGTATATGATATATAATTGGTGTACTTTCATATTTTACTTGCAGTATATAATACCTATTTGGTGTACTTTGATATTTTATGTACAGTGCATAATATATAGGTGTAGTTTCATATTTTATGTACAGTATATGGTATATAATTCCTGAAATTTGATATTATATGTACAGTATATGATATGTATTTGGTGTAATTTGATATTATATGTACAATATATAATATGTATTTGGTGAAATTTTATATTTTATGTACAGTATATAATATATATTTGGTGTACTTTCATATTTTATGTACAGTATATAGTATATATTAGGTGAAATTTGATTTTTTATGTACATTATATAACAGATATTTGGTGAAATGTGATATTATATGTACAGTATATTATGTTTTTGGTGAAATTTGATATTTTATGTACAGTATATAAGATATATTTGGTGAAATTTTATATTTTATAAACAGTATATATTGTATATTTTGTGTACTTTCATATTTTATGTACAGTGTAGAGAATATATTTGGTGACATTTGATATTTTATGTACAGTATGTAATATAAATTTGTTGAAATTTGATATTTTATGTACAGTATGTAATATATATTTGGTGTACTTTCATATTTTAAGTACAGTATAAAATATATACTTGATGTAGTTTCATATTTTATGTACAGAAAATAATATATATTTGTTGAAATTTCTTATTTTATGTACAGTATATAATATATATTTGGTGAAATTTGATATTATAGGTACAGTATGTAATATATATTTGGTGAAATTTGATATTTTTTGAACTGTATATAATATATATTTGGTGAAATTTCATACTTTATGTACAGTATAAAACATATATTTGGTGAAATTTGATATTTTATGTACAGTATATAATATATATTTGGTGTACTTTCATATTTTATGTGCAGTATAAAATATATACTTGATGTACTTTCATATTTTATGTAAGAAAATAATACATATTTGTTGAAATTTGATATTTTATGTACAGTATATAATTTATATTTGGTGCAATTTTATGTTTTATGTACTCTATATCATATATATTTGGTGTACTTACCAGTTTTATGTACAGTATATAATATATATTTGGTGAAATTTGATATTTTATGTACAGTATATTATATATATTTGGTGAAATTTGATATTTTATATACAGTAAGTAATATATATTTGGTGTACTTTCATATTTTATGTACAGTATAAAATACATACCTGATGTAGTTTCATATTTTATGTACAGTAAATAATACATATTTTTTGAAATTTAATATTTTATGTACAGTATATAGTATATATTTGGTGACATTTGATATTTTATGTACAGTATGTAATATAAATTTGTTGAAATTTGATATTTTATGTACAGTATGTAATATATCTTTGGTGTACTTTCATATTTTATGTAGAGTATAAAATATATACTTGATGTACTTTCAAGTTTTATGGACAGAATACAATATATATTTGGTGTACTTTCATATTTTATATACAGTATATAATATATATTTTGTGAATTTGGATATTTCATGTACTGTATGTTAGACATAATTGGTGAAATTTGATATTTTCTGTACAGTAGATGATATATAACTTGTGTACTTTCATCTTTTACTTGCAGTATATAATACATATTTGGTGTACTTTGATATTTTATGTACAGTATATAATATATATTTGGTGAAATTTGATATTTTACATACGGTATATAATATATATTTGGTGAAATTTGAGATTTTATGTACAGTATATGATATATATTTGGTGTACTTTCATATTTTACTTACAGTATATAATATATCTTTGGTGTACTTTGATATTTTATGTACAGCATATAATATATATTGGTGTATTTTCATATTTTATGTAGAGTATATAGTATATAATTGCTGAAATTTGATATTTTATGTACAGTATATAATATGTATTTTGTGTAATTTGATATTATATGTACAGTATATAATATATATTTGGTGAAATTTGATATTTTACACACAGTATATAATATATACTTGGTGAAATTTGAGATTTTATGTACCGTATATGATATATATTTGGTGTAATTTCATATTTTACTTACAGTATATAATATATATTTGGTGTACTTTGCTATTTTATGTACAGTATATAATATATATTGGTGTAGTTTCATATTTTATGTAGAGTATATAATACATATTTGGTGAAATTTGGTATTTTATATACAGTATGTAATATATATTTGGTGTACTTTCATAATATATGTACAGTATAAAATATATAATTCTACTTTCATATTTTATGTACAGTAATTAATACATATTTGTTGAAATTTGATATTTTATATACAGTATATAACATATATTTGGTGAAATTTCATATTATATTTACAGTATATAATATATATTTGGTGAAATTTCTTATTTTATGTACAGTATATAATATATATTTGGTGAAATTTGAGATTTTATGTACAGTATGTGATATATATTTGGTGTACTTTCATATTTTACTTACAGTATATAATATATACTTGGTGTACTTTGATATTTTATGTACAGTATATAATATATATTGGTGTAGTTTCATATTTTATGTAGAGTATATAGTATATAATTGCTGAAATTTGATATTTTATATACAGTATATAATATGTATTTTGTGTAATCTGATATTATATGTAAAGTATATAATATATATTTGGTGAAATTTTATATTTTATATAAAGTATATAACATATATTTGCTGTAATTTCATATTTTATGTACAGTATATAGTATATATTTGGTGACATTTGATATTTTATGTACAGTATATAATATATATTTGCTGAAATTTGATATTTTATTTACAGTAAATAATATATATTTGGTGAAATTTTATATTTTATGTACAGTGTATAATATATATTTGATGTACTTTCATATTTTATGTACAGTATATAGTATATAGTTGGTGACATTACATATTTTATGTACAGTAGATAATATATATTTGTTGAAATTTGACATTTTATATACAGTATATAATATATATTTGGTGAAATTTTATATTTTACTTACAGTATATAATATATATTTGGTGTATTTTCATATTTTATGTACAGTATAAAATATATATATGGTGACATTTGATATTTTATCAACAATATGTAAGATATGTTTGTTGAAATTTGATATTTTATGTACAGTATATAATATATATTTGGTGAAATTTGATATTATAAGTACAGTATATAATATATATTTGGTGAAATTTGATATTTTATGTACGGTATATAATATATATTTGGTGAAATTTGATATTTTATGTACAGTATATAATATATATTTGGTGAAATTTGACATTTTATGTACAGTATATATATATTTGGTGTACTTTCATATTTTATGTACAGTATATAGTATATATTTGGTGAAATTTGATATTTTTTGCACAGTATATAGCAGATATTTGGTGAAATTTGATATTATATTTACAGTATATAATATACTTTGGGTTAAATTTGATATTTTGTCTACATTATATAATATATATTTGGTGAAATTTGATATTTTATATACAGTATATAATATATACTTGGTGAAATTTGATATTTTATATACAGTATTTAATATATATTTGGTGTACTTTCATATTTTATGTACAGTATAAAATATATTCTTGATGTACTTTCATATTTTATGTACAGCAAATAATACATATTTGTTGTATTTTGATATTTTATATACAGTATATAATGTATATTTGGCGAAATTTGATATTAATTGTACAGTATATAATATATATTTGGTGAAATTTGATATTTTATGTACAGTATGTAAAATATATTTGGTGAAATTTGATATTTTATGTACAGTATATAATATATATTTGGTGTACTTTCATATTTTATGTACAGTATAAAATATATACTTGATGTACTTTCAAGTTTTATGTGCAGTATATAATAAATATTTGGGGTTCCTTCATATTTTATGTACAGTATATAATATATATTTTGTGAAATTTGATATTTCATCTACTGTATATAAGATATCGTTGGTGAAATTTGATATTTTATGTACAGTATATGATATATAATTGGTGTACTTTCATATTTTACTTGCAGTATATAATACCTATTTGGTGTACTTTGATATTTTATGTACAGTGCATAATATATAGGTGTAGTTTCATATTTTATGTACAGTATATGGTATATAATTCCTGAAATTTGATATTATATGTACAGTATATGATATGTATTTGGTGTAATTTGATATTATATGTACAATATATAATATGTATTTGGTGAAATTTTATATTTTATGTACATTATATAATATATATTTGGTGTACTTTCATATTTTATGTACAGTATATAGTATATATTAGGTGAAATTTGATTTTTTATGTACATTATATAATAGATATTTGGTGAAATGTGATATTATATGTACAGTATATTATGTTTTTGGTGAAATTTGATATTTTATGTACAGTATATAAGATATATTTGGTGAAATTTTATATTTTATAAACAGTATATATTGTATATTTTGTGTACTTTCATATTTTATGTACAGTGTAGAGAATATATTTGGTGACATTTGATATTTTATGTACAGTATGTAATATAAATTTGTTGAAATTTGATATTTTATGTACAGTATGTAATATATATTTGGTGTACTTTCATATTTTAAGTACAGTATAAAATATATACTTGATGTAGTTTCATATTTTATGTACAGAAAATAATATATATTTGTTGAAATTTGTTATTTTATGTACAGTATATAATATATATTTGGTGAAATTTGATATTATAGGTACAGTATATAATATATATTTGGTGAAATTTGATATTTTTTGAACTGTATATAATATATATTTGGTGAAATTTCATACTTTATGTACAGTATAAAACATATATTTGGTGAAATTTGATATTTTATGTACAGTATATAATATATATTTGGTGTACTTTCATATTTTATGTGCAGTATAAAATATATACTTGATGTACTTTCATATTTTATGTAAGAAAATAATACATATTTGTTGAAATTTGATATTTTATGTACAGTATATAATTTATATTTGGTGCAATTTTCTGTTTTATGTACTCTATATCATATATATTTGGTGTACTTACCAGTTTTATGTTCAGTATATAATATATATTTGGTGAAATTTGATATTATAGGTACAGTATATAATATATATTTCGTGAAATTTGATATTTTACTTTCAGTATATAATATGCATTTGCTGTATTTTCATATTTTATGTACAGTATATAATATATATTTGGTGACATTTGGTATTTTATGAACAATATGTAAGATATGTTTGTTGAAATTTGAAATTTTGTGTACAGTATATAATATATATTTGGTGAAATTTGATGTTATAAGTACAGTATATAATATATATTTGGTGAAATTTGATATTTAATGTACAGTATATAATATATATTTGGTGAAATTTGATATTTTATGTACAGTATATAAGATATATTTGGTGAAATTTGATATTTTATATACTATATATATTTGGTGTACTTTCCTATTTTATGTACATATATAGTATATATTTGGTGAAATTCGATATTTTTTGCACAGTACATAGTAGATATTTGGTGAAATTTGATATTATATGTACAGTATATAGTATACTTTGGGGTAAATTTGATATTTTGTGTACAGTATATAATATATATTTGGTGAAATTTGATATTTTATGTACAGTATATAATATATATTTCGTGAAATTTGATATTTTATATACAGTATGTAATATATATTTGGTGTACTTTCATATTTTATGTACAGTATAAAATATATACCTGATGTACTTTCAAGTTTTATGTGCAGTATGTAATAAATATTTGGGGTGCTTACTTATTTTATGTACAGTATATAATACATATTTTGTGAAATTTGATATTTCATCTACTGTATATAAGATATCGTTGGTGAAATTTGATTTTTTATCTACAGTATATGATATATAATTGGTGTACTTTCATATTTTACTTGCAGTTTATAACACATATTTGGTGTACTTTCATATTTTATGTACAGTATATAGTATATATTTGTTGACATTTGATATTTTATTTACGGTATATAATATATATTTGTTGAAATTTGATATTTTATGTAAAGTATATAATATATATTTGGTGAAATTTTATATTTTATGTACACTAGATACTATATATTTGGTGTACTTTCATATTTTATGTACAGTACATAGTATATATTTGGTGACATTTGATATTTTATGTACAATATATAAGATATGTTTGTTGAAATTTGATATTTTATGTACAGTATATAATATATATTTGGTGAAATTTGATATTTTATGTACAGTATATAATATATATTTGGTGAAATTTGATAATTTAGGTACAGTATAAAAGATATATTTGGTGAAATTTGATATTTTATGTACAGTATATAATATACATTTGGTGAAATTTGATATTTCACCCACAGTATATAATATATATTTGATGAAATTTGAGATTTTATGTACGGTATATGATATATATTTGGTGAACTTTCATATTTTACTTATAGTATATAATATATATTTGGTGTACTTTGATATTTTATGCACAGTATATAATATATATTGGTGTAGTTTCATACTTTATGTAGAGTATATAGTATATAATTGCTGAAATTTGATATTTTATATACAGTATATAATATGTATTTTGTGTAATCTGATATTATATGTAAAGTATATAATATATATTTGGTGAAATTTTATATTTTATATAAAGTATATAACATATATTTGGTGTAATTTCATATTTTATGTACAGTATATAGTATATATTTGGTGACATTTGATATTTTATGTACAGTATATAATATATATTTGCTGAAATTTGATATTTTATTTACAGTAAATAATATATATTTGGTGAAATTTTATATTTTATGTACAGTGTATAATATATATTTGGTGTACTTTCATATTTTATGTACAGTATATAGTATATAGTTGGTGACATTAGATATTTTATGTACAGTAGATAATATATATTTGTTGAAATTTGACATTTTATATACAGTATATAATATATATTTGGTGAAATTTTATATTTTACTTACAGTATATAATATATATTTGGTGTATTTTCATATTTTATGTACAGTATACAATATATATATGGTGACATTTTATATTTTATCAACAATATGTAAGATATGTTTGTTGAAATTTGATATTTTATGTACAGTATATAATATATATTTGGTGAAATTTGATATTATAGGTACAGTATATAATATATATTTGGTGAAATTTGATATTTTATGTACGGTATATAATATATATTTGGTGAAATTTGATATTTTATGTACAGTATATAATATATATTTGGTGAAATTTGACATTTTATGACAGTATATATATCTTTGGTGTTCTTTCATATTTTATGTACAGTATATAGTATATATTTGGTGAAATTTGATATTTTTTGCACAGTATATAGCAGATATTTGGTGAAATTTGATATTATATGTACAGTATATAATATACTTTGGGTTAAATTTGATATTTTGTCTACATTATATAATATATATTTGGTGAAATTTGATATTTTATGTACAGTATATAATATATACTTGGTGAAATTTGATATTTTATATACAGTATTTAATATATATTTGGTGTACTTTCATATTTTATGTACAGTATAAAATATATACTTGATGTACTTTCATATTTTATGTACAGCAAATAATACATATTTGTTGTATTTTGATATTTTATATACAGTATATAATATATATTTGGCGAAATTTGATATTAATTGTACAGTATATAATATATGTTTGGTGAAATTTGATATTTTATGTACAGTATATAAAATATATTTGGTGAAATTTGATATTTTATGTACAGTATATAATATATATTTGGTGTACTTTCATATTTTATGTACAGTATAAAATATATACTTGATGTACTTTCAAGTTTTATGTGCAGTATATAATAAATATTTGGGGTTCCTTCATATTTTATGTACAGTATATAATATATATTTTGTGAAATTTGATATTTCATCTACTGTATATAAGATATCGTTGGTGAAATTTGATATTTTATGTACAGTATATGATATATAATTGGTGTACTTTCATATTTTACTAGCAGTATATAATACCTATTTGGTGTACTTTGATATTTTATGTACAGTGCATAATATATAGGTGTAGTTTCATATTTTATGTACAGTATATGGTATATAATTCCTGAAATTTGATATTATATGTACAGTATATGATATGTATTTGGTGTAATTTGATATTATATGTACAATATATAATATGTATTTGGTGAAATTTTATATTTTATGTACAGTATATAATATATGTTTGGTGTACTTTCATATTTTATGTACAGTATATAGTATATATTAGGTGAAATTTGATTTTTTATGTACATTATATAACAGATATTTGGTGAAATGTGATATTATATGTACAGTATATTATGTTTTTGGTGAAATTTGATATTTTATGTACAGTATATAAGATATATTTGGTGAAATTTTATATTTTACAAACAGTATATATTGTATATTTTGTGTAGTTTCATATTTTATGTACAGTGTATAGAATATATTTGGTGACATTTGATATTTTATGTACAGTATGTAATATAAATTTGTTGAAATTTGATATTTTATGTACAGTATGTAATATATATTTGGTGTACTTTCATATTTTAAGTACAGTATAAAATATATACTTGATGTAGTTTCATATTTTATGTTCAGAAAATAATATATATTTGTTGAAATTTGTTATTTTATGTACAGTATATAATATATATTTGGTGAAATTTGATATTATAGGTACAGTATATAATATATATTTGGTGAAATTTGATAGTTTTTGAACTGTATATAATATATATTTGGTGAAATTTCATACTTTATGTACAGTATAAAACATATATTTGGTGAAATTTGATATTTTATGTACAGTATATAATATATATTTGGTGTACTTTCATATTTTATGTGCAGTATAAAATATATACTTGATGTACTTTCATATTTTATGTAAGAAAATAATACATATTTGTTGAAATTTGATATTTTATGTACAGTATATAATTTATATTTGGTGCAATTTTATGTTTTATGTACTCTATATCATATATATTTGGTGTACTTACCAGTTTTATGTACAGTATATAATATATATTTGGTGAAATTTGATATTTTATGTACAGTATATTATATATATTTGGTGAAATTTGATATTTTATATACAGTAAGTAATATATATTTGGTGTACTTTCATATTTTATGTACAGTATAAAATACATACTTGATGTAGTTTCATATTTTATGTACACTAAATAATACATATTTTTTGAAATTTAATATTTTATGTACAGTATATAGTATATATTTGGTGACATTTGATATTTTATGTACAGTATGTAATATAAATTTGTTGAAATTTGATATTTTATGTACAGTATGTAATATATCTTTGGTGTACTTACATATTTTATGTAGAGCATAAAATATATACTTGATGTACTTTCAAGTTTTATGGACAGAATACAATATATATTTGGTGTACTTTCATATTTTATATACAGTATATAATATATATTTTGTGAATTTGGATATTTCATGTACGGTATGTTAGACATAATTGGTGAAATTTGATATTTTCTGTACAGTAGATGATATATAACTTGTGTACTTTCATCTTTTACTTGCAGTATATAATACATATTTGGTGTACTTTGATATTTTATGTACAGTATATAATATATATTTGGTGAAATTTGATATTTTACATACGGTATATAATATATATTTGGTGAAATTTGAGATTTTATGTACAGTATATGATATATATTTGGTGTACTTTCATATTTTACTTACAGTATATAATATATCTTTGGTGTACTTTGATATTTTATGTACAGCATATAATATATATTGGTGTAGTTTCATATTTTATGTAGAGTATATAGTATATAATTGCTGAAATTTGATATTTTATGTACAGTATATAATATGTATTTTGTGTAATTTGATATTATATGTACAGTATATAATATATATTTGGTGAAATTTGATATTTTACACACAGTATATAATATATATTTGGTGAAATTTGAGATTTTATGTACGGTATATGATATATATTTGGTGTAATTTCATATTTTACTTACAGTATATAATATATATTTGGTGTACTTTGCTATTTTATGTACAGTATATAATATATATTGGTGTAGTTTCATATTTTATGTAGAGTATATAATACATATTTGGTGAAATTTGGTATTTTATATACAGTATGTAATATATATTTGGTGTACTTTCATATTATATGTACAGTATAAAATATATAATTCTACTTTCATATTTTATGTACAGTAATTAATACATATTTGTTGAAATTTGATATTTTATATACAGTATATAATATGTATTTTGTGTAATCTGATATTATATGTAAAGTATATAATATATATTTGGTGAAATTTCTTATTTTATGTACAGTATATAATATATATTTGGTGAAATTTGAGATTTTATGTACAGTATGTGATATATATTTGGTGTACTTTCATATTTTACTTACAGTATATAATATATACTTGGTGTACTTTGATATTTTATGTACAGTATATAATATATATTGGTGTAGTTTCATATTTTATGTAGAGTATATAGTATATAATTGCTGAAATTTGATATTTTATATACAGTATATAATATGTATTTTGTGTAATCTGATATTATATGTAAAGTATATAATATATATTTGGTGAAATTTTATATTTTATATACAGTATATAACATATATTTGGTGTAATTTCATATTTTATGTACGGTTTATAGTATATATTTCGTGACATTTGATATTTTATGTACAGTATATAATATATATTTGTTGAAATTTGATATTTTATGTACAGTATATAATATATATTTGCTGAAATTTTATATTTTATGTACAGTGTATAATATATATTTGGTGTACTTTCATATTTTATGTACAGTATATAGTATATATTTGGTGACATTTCATATTTTATGAACAATAGGTAAGATATGTTTGTTGAAATTTGATATTTTATGTACAGTATATAATATATATTGGGTGAAGTTTGATATTATAGGTACAGTATATAATATATATTTGGTGAAATTTGATATTTTATGTACAGTATATAATATATATTTGGTGAAATTTGATATTTTATGTACGGTACATAATATATATTTGGTGTGCTTTCATATTTTATGTACAGTATATAGTATATATCTGGTGAAATTTGATATTTTTTGCACAGTATATAGCAGATATTTGGTGAAATTTGATATTATATGTACAGTATATAATATACTTTGGGTTAAATTTGATATTTTGTGTACAGTATATAATATATATTTGGTGAAATTTGATATTTTATGTACAGTATATAATATATATTTGGTGAAATTTGATATTTTATATACAGTGTCTAATATATATTTGGTGTACTTTCATATTTTATGTACAGTATAAAATATATACTTGATGTACTTTCATATTTTATGTACAGCAAATAATACATATTTGTTGAAATTTGATATTTTATATACAGTATATAATATATATTTGGCGAAATTTGATATTAATTGTACAGTATATAATATATATTTGGTTAAATTTGATATTTTATGTACAGTATGTAAAATATATTTGGTGAAATTTGATATTTTATGTACAGTATATAATATATATTTGGTGTACTTTCATATTTTATGTACAGTATAAAATATATTCTTGATGTACTTTCAAGTTTTATGTGCAGTATATAATAAATATTTGGGGTTCCTTCATATTTTATGTACAGTATATAATATATATTTTGTGAAATTTGATATTTAATCTACTGTATATAAGATATCGTTGGTGAAATTTGATATTTTATGTACAGTATATGATATATAATTGGTGTACTTTCATATTTTACTTGCAGTATATAATACCTATTTGGTGTACTTTGATATTTTATGTACAGTGCATAATATATAGGTGTAGTTTCATATTTTATGTACAGTATATGGTATATAATTCCTGAAATTTGATATTATATGTACAGTATATGATATGTATTTGGTGTAATTTGATATTATATGTACAATATATAATATGTATTTGGTGAAATTTTATATTTTATGTACAGTTTATAATATATGTTTGGTGTACTTTCATATTTTATGTACAGTATATAGTATATATTAGGTGAAATTTGATTTTTTATGTACATTATATAACAGATATTTGGTGAAATGTGATATTATATGTACAGTATATTATGTTTTTGGTGAAATTTGATATTTTATGTACAGTATATAAGATATATTTGGTGAAATTTTATATTTTATAAACAGTATATATTGTATATTTTGTGTACTTTCATATTTTATATACAGTGTATAGAATATATTTGGTGACATTTGATATTTTATGTACAGTATGTAATATAAATTTGTTGAAATTTGATATTTTATGTACAGTATGTAATATATATTTGGTGTACTTTCATATTTTAAGTACAGTATAAAATATATACTTGATGTAGTTTCATATTTTATGTACAGAAAATAATATATATTTGTTGAAATTTCTTATTTTATGTACAGTATATAATATATATTTGGTGAAATTTGATATTATAGGTACAGTATATAATATATATTTGGTGAAATTTGATATTTCTTGAACTGTGTATAATATATATTTGGTGAAATTTCATACTTTATGTACAGTATAAAACATATATTTGGTGAAATTTGATATTTTATGTACAGTATATAATATATATTTGGTGTACTTTCATATTTTATGTACAGTATAAAATATATACTTGATTTACTTTCATATTTTATGTAAGAAAATAATACATATTTGTTGAAATTTGATATTTTATGTACAGTATATAATTTATATTTGGTGCAATTTTATATTTTATGTACTCTATATCATATATATTTGGTGTACTTACCAGTTTTATGTACAGTATATAATATATATTTGGTGAAATTTGATATTATAGGTACACTATATAATATATATTTGGTGAAATTTGATATTTTACTTACAGTATATAATATATATTTGCTGTATTTTCATATTTTATGTACAGTATATAATATATATTTGGTGACATTTGATATTTTATGAACAATATGTAAGATATGTTTGTTGAAATTTGAAATTTTGTGTACAGTATATAATATATATTTGGTGAAATTTGATGTTATAAGTACAGTATATAATATATATTTGGTGAAATTTGATATTTAATGTACAGTATATAATATATATTTGGTGAAATTTGATATTTTATGTACAGTATATAAGATATATTTGGTGAAATTTGATATTTTATATACTATATATATATTTGGTGTACTTTCCTATTTTATGTACATATATAGTATATATTTGGTGAAATTCGATATTTTTTGCACAGTACATAGTAGATATTTGGTGAAAGTTGACATTATATGTACAGTATATAGTATACTTTGGGTTAAATTTGATATTTTGTGTACAGTATATAATATATATTTGGTGAAATTTGATATTTTATGTACAGTATATAATATATATTTCGTGAAATTTGATATTTTATATACAGTATGTAATATATATTTGGTGTACTTTCATATTTTATGTACAGTATAAAATATATACCTGATGTACTTTCAAGTTTTATGTGCAGTATATAATAAATATTTGGGGTGCTTATTTATTTTATGTACAGTATATAATACATATTTTGTGAAATTTGATATTTCATCTACTGTATATAAGATATAGTTGGTGAAATTTGATATTTTATCTACAGTATATGATATATAATTGGTGTACTTTCATATTTTACTTGCAGTTTATAACACATATTTGGTGTACTTTCATATTTTATGTACAGTATATAGTATATATTTGTTGACATTTGATATTTTATGTACGGTATATAATATATATTTGTTGAAATTTGATATTTTATGTAAAGTATATAATATATATTTGGTGAAATTTTATATTTTATGTACACTAGATACTATATATTTGGTGTACTTTCATATTTTGTGTACAGTACATAGTATATATTTGGTGACATTTGATATTTTATGTACAATATATAAGATATGTTTGTTGAAATTTGATATTTTATGTACAGTATATAATATATATTTGGTGAAATTTGATATTTTATGTACAGTATATAATATATATTTGGTGAAATTTGATAATTTAGGTACAGTATAAAAGATATATTTGGTGAAATTTGATATTTTATGTACAGTATATAATATATATTTGGTGAAATTTGATATTTCACCCACAGTATATAATATATATTTGATGAAATTTGAGATTTTATGTACGGTATATGATATATATTTGGTGTACTTTCATATTTTACTTATAGTATATAATATATATTTGGTGTACTTTGATATTTTATGCACAGTATATAATATATATTGGTGTAGTTTCATACTTTATGTAGAGTATATAGTATATAATTGCTGAAATTTGATATTTTATATACAGTATAAAATATGTATTTTGTGTAATCTGATATTATATGTAAAGTATATAATATATATTTGGTGAAATTTTATATTTTATATAAAGTATATAACATATATTTGGTGTAATTTCATATTTTATGTACAGTATATAGTATATATTTCGTGACATTTGATATTTTATGTACAGTATATAATATATATTTGCTGAAATTTGATATTTTATTTACAGTAAATAATATATATTTGGTGAAATTTTATATTTTATGTACAGTGTATAATATGTATTTGGTGTACTTTCATATTTTATGTACAGTATATAGTATATAGCTGGTGACATTAGATATTTTATGTACAGTAGATAATATATATTTGTTGAAATTTGACATTTTATATACAGTATATAATATATATTTGGTGAAATTTTATATTTTACTTACAGTATATAATACATATTTGGTGTATTTTCATATTTTATGTACAGTATATAATATATATATGGTGACATTTGATATTTTATCAACAATATGTAAGATATGTTTGTTGAAATTTGATATTTTATGTACGGTATATAATACATATTTGGTGAAATTTGATATTATAGGTACAGTATATAATATATATTTGGTGAAATTTGATATTTTATGTACGGTATATAATATATATTTGGTGAAATTTGAAATTTTATGTACAGTATATAATATATATTTGGTGAAATTTGACATTTTATGTACAGTATATATATATTTGGTGTACTTTCATATTTTATGTACAGTATATAGTATATATTTGGTGAAATTTGATATTTTTTGCACAGTATATAGCAGATATTTGGTGAAATTTGATATTATATGTACAGTATATAATATACTTTGGGTTAAATTTGATATTTTGTCTACATTATATAATATATATTTGGTGAAATTTGATATTTTATGTACAGTATATAATATATACTTGGTGAAATTTGATATTTTATATACAGTATTTAATATATATTTGGTGTACTTTCATATTTTATGTACAGTATAAAATATATACTTGATGTACTTTCATATTTTATGTACAGCAAATAATACATATTTGTTGTATTTTGATATTTTATATACAGTATATAATATATATTTGGCGAAATTTGATATTAATTGTACAGTATATAATATATATTTGGTGAAATTTGATATTTTATGTACAGTATGTAAAATATATTTGGTGAAATTTGATATTTTATGTACAGTATATAATATATATTTGGTGTACTTTCATATTTTATGTACAGTATAAAATATATACTTGATGTACTTTCAAGTTTTATGTGCAGTATATAATAAATATTTGGGGTTCCTTCATATTTTATGTACAGTATATAATATATATTTTGTGAAATTTGATATTTCATCTTCTGTATATAAGATATCGTTGGTGAAATTTGATATTTTATGTACAGTATATGATATATAATTGGTGTACTTTCATATTTTACTTGCAGTATATAATACCTATTTGGTGTACTTTGATATTTTATGTACAGTGCATAATATATAGGTGTAGTTTCATATTTTATGTACAGTATATGGTATATAATTCCTGAAATTTGATATTATATGTACAGTATATCATATGTATTTGGTGTAATTTGATATTATATGTACAATATATAATATGTATTTGGTGAAATTTTATATTTTATGTACAGTATATAATATATGTTTGGTGTACTTTCATATTTTATGTACAGTATATAGTATATATTAGGTGAAATTTGATTTTTTATGTACATTATATAACAGATATTTGGTGAAATGTGATATTATATGTACAGTATATTATGTTTTTGGTGAAATTTGATATTTTATGTACAGTATATAAGATATATTTGGTGAAATTTTATATTTTACAAACAGTATATATTGTATATTTTGTGTAGTTTCATATTTTATGTACAGTGTATAGAATATATTTGGTGACATTTGATATTTTATGTACAGTATGTAATATAAATTTGTTGAAATTTGATATTTTATGTACAGTATGTAATATATATTTGGTGTACTTTCATATTTTAAGTACAGTATAAAATATATACTTGATGAAGTTTCATATTTTATGTACAGAAAATAATATATATTTGTTGAAATTTCTTATTTTATGTACAGTATATAATATATATTTGGTGAAATTTGATATTATAGGTACAGTATATAATATATATTTGGTGAAATTTGATATTTTTTGAACTGTATATAATATATATTTGGTGAAATTTCATACTTTATGTACAGTATAAAACATATATTTGGTGAAATTTGATATTTTATGTACAGTATATAATATATATTTGGTGTACTTTCATATTTTATGTACAGTATAAAATATATACTTGATTTACTTTCATATTTTATGTAAGAAAATAATACATATTTGTTGAAATTTGATATTTTATGTACAGTATATAATTTATATTTGGTGCAATTTTATATTTTATGTACTCTATATCATATATATTTGGTGTACTTACCAGTTTTATGTACAGTATATAATATATATTTGGTGAAATTTGATATTATAGGTACACTATATAATATATATTTGGTGAAATTTGATATTTTACTTACAGTATATAATATATATTTGCTGTATTTTCATATTTTATGTACAGTATATAATATATATTTGGTGACATTTGATATTTTATGAACAATATGTAAGATATGTTTGTTGAAATTTGAAATTTTGTGTACAGTATATAATATATATTTGGTGAAATTTGATGTTATAAGTACAGTATATAATATATATTTGGTGAAATTTGATATTTAATATACAGTATATAATATATATTTGGTGAAATTTGATATTTTATGTACAGTATATAAGATATATTTGGTGAAATTTGATATTTTATATACTATATATATATTTGGTGTACTTTCCTATTTTATGTACATATATAGTATATATTTGGTGAAATTCGATATTTTTTGCACAGTACATAGTAGATATTTGGTGAAAGTTGACATTATATGTACAGTATATAGTATACTTTGGGTTAAATTTGATATTTTGTGTACAGTATATAATATATATTTGGTGAAATTTGATATTTTATGTACAGTATATAATATATATTTCGTGAAATTTGATATTTTATATACAGTATGTAATATATATTTGGTGTACTTTCATATTTTATGTACAGTATAAAATATATACCTGATGTACTTTCAAGTTTTATGTGCAGTATATAATAAATATTTGGGGTGCTTATTTATTTTATGTACAGTATATAATACATATTTTGTGAAATTTGATATTTCATCTACTGTATATAAGATATAGTTGGTGAAATTTGATATTTTATCTACAGTATATGATATATAATTGGTGTACTTTCATATTTTACTTGCAGTTTATAACACATATTTGGTGTACTTTCATATTTTATGTACAGTATATAGTATATATTTGTTGACATTTGATATTTTATGTACGGTATATAATATATATTTGTTGAAATTTGATATTTTATGTAAAGTATATAATATATATTTGGTGAAATTTTATATTTTATGTACACTAGATACTATATATTTGGTGTACTTTCATATTTTGTGTACAGTACATAGTATATATTTGGTGACATTTGATATTTTATGTACAATATATAAGATATGTTTGTTGAAATTTGATATTTTATGTACAGTATATAATATATATTTGGTGAAATTTGATATTTTATGTACAGTATATAATATATATTTGGTGAAATTTGATAATTTAGGTACAGTATAAAAGATATATTTGGTGAAATTTGATATTTTATGTACAGTATATAATATATATTTGGTGAAATTTGATATTTCACCCACAGTATATAATATATATTTGATGAAATTTGAGATTTTATGTACGGTATATGATATATATTTGGTGTACTTTCATATTTTACTTATAGTATATAATATATATTTGGTGTACTTTGATATTTTATGCACAGTATATAATATATATTGGTGTAGTTTCATACTTTATGTAGAGTATATAGTATATAATTGCTGAAATTTGATATTTTATATACAGTATATAATATGTATTTTGTGTAATCTGATATTATATGTAAAGTATATAATATATATTTGGTGAAATTTTATATTTTATATAAAGTATATAACATATATTTGGTGTAATTTCATATTTTATGTACAGTATATAGTATATATTTGGTGACATTTGATATTTTATGTACAGTATATAATATATATTTGCTGAAATTTGATATTTTATTTACAGTAAATAATATATATTTGGTGAAATTTTATATTTTATGTACAGTGTATAATATGTATTTGGTGTACTTTCATATTTTATGTACAGTATATAGTATATAGTTGGTGACATTAGATATTTTATGTACAGTAGATAATATATATTTGTTGAAATTTGACTTTTTATATACAGTATATAATATATATTTGGTGAAATTTTATATTTTACTTACAGTATATAATACATATTTGGTGTATTTTCATATTTTATGTACAGTATATAATATATATATGGTGACATTTGATATTTTATCAACAATATGTAAGATATGTTTGTTGAAATTTGATATTTTATGTACGGTATATAATACATATTTGGTGAAATTTGATATTATAGGTACAGTATATAATATATATTTGGTGAAATTTGATATTTTATGTACGGTATATAATATATATTTGGTGAAATTTGATATTTTATGTACAGTATATAATATAAATTTGGTGAAATTTGACATTTTATGTACAGTATATATATATTTGGTGTACTTTCATATTTTATGTACAGTATATAGTATATATTTGGTGAAATTTGATATTTTTTGCACAGTATATAGCAGATATTTGGTGAAATTTGATATTATATGTACAGTATATAATATAATTTGGGTTAAATTTGATATTTTGTCTACATTATATAATATATATTTGGTGAAATTTGATATTTTATGTACAGTATATAATATATACTTGGTGAAATTTGATATTTTATATACAGTATTTAATATATATTTGGTGTACTTTCATATTTTATGTACAGTATAAAATATATACTTGATGTACTTTCATATTTTATGTACAGCAAATAATACATATTTGTTGTATTTTGATATTTTATATACAGTATATAATATATATTTGGCGAAATTTGATATTAATTGTACAGTATATAATATATATTTGGTGAAATTTGATATTTTATGTACAGTATGTAAAATATATTTGGTGAAATTTGATATTTTATGTACAGTATATAATATATATTTGGTGTACTTTCATATTTTATGTACAGTATAAAATATATACTTGATGTACTTTCAAGTTTTATGTGCAGTATATAATAAATATTTGGGGTTCCTTCATATTTTATGTACAGTATATAATATATATTTTGTGAAATTTGATATTTAATCTACTGTATATAAGATATCGTTGGTGAAATTTGATATTTTATGTACAGTATATGATATATAATTGGTGTACTTTCATATTTTACTTGCAGTATATAATACCTATTTGGTGTACTTTGATATTTTATGTACAGTGCATAATATATAGGTGTAGTTTCATATTTTATGTACAGTATATGGTATATAATTCCTGAAATTTGATATTATATGTACAGTATATCATATGTATTTGGTGTAATTTGATATTATATGTACAATATATAATATGTATTTGGTGAAATTTTATATTTTATGTACAGTATATAATATATGTTTGGTGTACTTTCATATTTTATGTACAGTATATAGTATATATTAGGTGAAATTTGATTTTTTATGTACATTATATAACAGATATTTGGTGAAATGTGATATTATATGTACAGTATATTATGTTTTTGGTGAAATTTGATATTTTATGTACAGTATATAAGATATATTTGGTGAAATTTTATATTTTACAAACAGTATATATTGTATATTTTGTGTTGTTTCATATTTTATGTACAGTGTATAGAATATATTTGGTGACATTTGATATTTTATGTACAGTATGTAATATAAATTTGTTGAAATTTGATATTTTATGTACAGTATGTAATATATATTTGGTGTACTTTCATATTTTAAGTACAGTATAAAATATATACTTGATGAAGTTTCATATTTTATGTACAGAAAATAATATATATTTGTTGAAATTTCTTATTTTATGTACAGTATATAATATATATTTGGTGAAATTTGATATTATAGGTACAGTATATAATATATATTTGGTGAAATTTGATATTTTTTGAACTGTATATAATATATATTTGGTGAAATTTCATACTTTATGTACAGTATAAAACATATATTTGGTGAAATTTGATATTTTATGTACAGTATATAATATATATTTGGTGTACTTTCATATTTTATGTGCAGTATAAAATATATACTTGATGTACTTTCATATTTTATGTAAGAAAATAATACATATTTGTTGAAATTTGATAATTTATGTACAGTACATAATTTATATTTGGTGCAATTTTCTGTTTTATGTACTCTATATCATATATATTTGGTGTACTTACCAGTTTTATGTACAGTATATAATATATATTTGGTGAAATTTGATATTTTATGTACAGTATATTATATATATTTGGTGAAATTTGATATTTTATATACAGTAAGTAATATATATTTGGTGTACTTTCATATTTTATGTACAGTATAAAATACATACTTGATGTAGTTTCATATTTTATGTACAGTAAATAATACATATTTTTTGAAATTTAATATTTTATGTACAGTATATAGTATATATTTGGTGACATTTGATATTTTATGTACAGTATGTAATATAAATTTGTTGAAATTTGATATTTTATGTACAGTATGTAATATATCTTTGGTGTACTTTCATATTTTATGTAGAGTATAAAATATATACTTGATGTACTTTCAAGTTTTATGGACAGAATACAATATATATTTGGTGTACTTTCATATTTTATATACAGTATATAATATATATTTTGTGAATTTGGATATTTCATGTACGGTATGTTAGACATAATTGGTGAAATTTGATATTTTCTGTACAGTAGATGATATATAACTTGTGTACTTTCATCTTTTACTTGCAGTATATAATACATATTTGGTGTACTTTGATATTTTATGTACAGTATATAATATATATTTGGTGAAATTTGATATTTTACATACGGTATATAATATATATTTGGTGAAATTTGAGATTTTATGTACAGTATATGATATATATTTGGTGTAATTTCATATTTTACTTACAGTATATAATATATCTTTGGTGTACTTTGATATTTTATGTACAGCATATAATATATATTGGTGTAGTTTCATATTTTATGTAGAGTATATAGTATATAATTGCTGAAATTTGATATTTTATGTACAGTATATAATATGTATTTTGTGTAATTTGATATTATATGTACAGTATATAATATATATTTGGTGAAATTTGATATTTTACACACAGTATATAATATATATTTGGTGAAATTTGAGATTTTATGTACGGTATATGATATATATTTGGTGTAATTTCATATTTTACTTACAGTATATAATATATATTTGGTGTACTTTGCTATTTTATGTACAGTATATAATATATATTGGTGTAGTTTCATATTTTATGTAGAGTATATAATACATATTTGGTGAAATTTGGTATTTTATATACAGTATGTAATATATATTTGGTGTACTTTCATATTATATGTACAGTATAAAATATATAATTCTACTTTCATATTTTATGTACAGTAATTAATACATATTTGTTGAAATTTGATATTTTATATACAGTATATAATATGTATTTTGTGTAATCTGATATTATATGTAAAGTATATAATATATATTTGGTGAAATTTCTTATTTTATGTACAGTATATAATATATATTTGGTGAAATTTGAGATTTTATGTACAGTATGTGATATATATTTGGTGTACTTTCATATTTTACTTACAGTATATAATATATACTTGGTGTACTTTGATATTTTATGTACAGTATATAATATATATTGGTGTAGTTTCATATTTTATGTAGAGTATATAGTATATAATTGCTGAAATTTGATATTTTATATACAGTATATAATATGTATTTTGTGTAATCTGATATTATATGTAAAGTATATAATATATATTTGGTGAAATTTTATATTTTATATAAAGTATATAACATATATTTCGTGTAATTTCATATTTTATGTACAGTATATAGTATATATTTGGTGACATTTGATATTTTATGTACAGTATATAATATATATTTGCTGAAATTTGATATTTTATTTACAGTAAATAATATATATTTGGTGAAATTTTATATTTTATGTACAGTGTATAATATGTATTTGGTGTACTTTCATATTTTATGTACAGTATATAGTATATAGTTGGTGACATTAGATATTTTATGTACAGTAGATAATAGATATTTGTTGAAATTTGACATTTTATGTACAGTATATAATATATATTTGGTGAAATTTTATATTTTACTTACAGTATATAATACATATTTGGTGTATTTTCATATTTTATGTACAGTATATAATATATATATGGTGACATTTGATATTTTATCAACAATATGTAAGATATGTTTGTTGAAATTTGATATTTTATGTACAGTATATAATATATATTTGGTGAAATTTGATATTATAGGTACAGTATATAATATATATTTGGTGAAATTTGATATTTTATGTACGGTATATAATATATATTTGGTGAAATTTGATATTTTATGTACAGTATATAATATATATTTGGTGAAATTTGACATTTTATGTTCAGTATATATATATTTGGTGTACTTTCATATTTTATGTACAGTATATAGTATATATTTGGTGAAATTTGATATTTTTTGCACAGTATATAGCAGATATTTGGTGAAATTTGATATTATATGTACAGTATATAATATACTTTGGGTTAAATTTGATATTTTGTCTACATTATATAATATATATTTGGTGAAATTTGATATTTTATGTACAGTATATAATATATACTTGGTGAAATTTGATATTTTATATACAGTATTTAATATATATTTGGTGTACTTTCATATTTTATGTACAGTATAAAATATATACTTGATGTACTTTCATATTTTATGTACAGCAAATAATACATATTTGTTGTATTTTGATATTTTATATACAGTATATAATATATATTTGGCGAAATTTGATATTAATTGTACAGTATATAATATATATTTGGTGAAATTTGATATTTTATGTACAGTATGTAAAATATATTTGGTGAAATTTGATATTTTATGTACAGTATATAATATATATTTGGTGTACTTTCATATTTTATGTACAGTATAAAATATATACTTGATGTACTTTCAAGTTTTATGTGCAGTATATAATAAATATTTGGGGTTCCTTCATATTTTATGTACAGTATATAATATATATTTTGTGAAATTTGATATTTCATCTACTGTATATAAGATATCGTTGGTGAAATTTGATATTTTATGTACAGTATATGATATATAATTGGTGTACTTTCATATTTTACTTGCAGTATATAATACCTATTTGGTGTACTTTGATATTTTATGTACAGTGCATAATATATAGGTGTAGTTTCATATTTTATGTACAGTATATGGTATATAATTCCTGAAATTTGATATTATATGTACAGTATATGATATGTATTTGGTGTAATTTGATATTATATGTACAATATATAATATGTATTTGGTGAAATTTTATATTTTATGTACAGTATATAATATATATTTGGTGTACTTTCATATTTTATGTACAGTATATAGTATATATTAGGTGAAATTTGATTTTTTATGTACATTATATAACAGATATTTGGTGAAATGTGATATTATATGTACAGTATATTATGTTTTTGGTGAAATTTGATATTTTATGTACAGTATATAAGATATATTTGGTGAAATTTTATATTTTATAAACAGTATATATTGTATATTTTGTGTACTTTCATATTTTATGTACAGTGTATAGAATATATTTGGTGACATTTGATATTTTATGTACAGTATGTAATATAAATTTGTTGAAATTTGATATTTTATGTACAGTATGTAATATATATTTGGTGTACTTTCATATTTTAAGTACAGTATAAAATATATACTTGATGTAGTTTCATATTTTATGTACAGAAAATAATATATATTTGTTGAAATTTCTTATTTTATGTACAGTATATAATATATATTTGGTGAAATTTGATATTATAGGTACAGTATGTAATATATATTTGGTGAAATTTGATATTTTTTGAACTGTATATAATATATATTTGGTGAAATTTCATACTTTATGTACAGTATAAAACATATATTTGGTGAAATTTGATATTTTATGTACAGTATATAATATATATTTGGTGTACTTTCATATTTTATGTGCAGTATAAAATATATACTTGATGTACTTTCATATTTTATGTAAGAAAATAATACATATTTGTTGAAATTTGATATTTTATGTACAGTATATAATTTATATTTGGTGCAATTTTATGTTTTATGTACTCTATATCATATATATTTGGTGTACTTACCAGTTTTATGTACAGTATATAATATATATTTGGTGAAATTTGATATTTTATGTACAGTATATTATATATATTTGGTGAAATTTGATATTTTATATACAGTAAGTAATATATATTTGGTGTACTTTCATATTTTATGTACAGTATAAAATACATACTTGATGTAGTTTGATATTTTATGTACAGTAAATAATACATATTTTTTGAAATTTAATATTTTATGTACAGTATATAGTATATATTTGGTGACATTTGATATTTTATGTACAGTATGTAATATAAATTTGTTGAAATTTGATATTTTATGTACAGTATGTAATATATCTTTGGTGTACTTTCATATTTTATGTAGAGTATAAAATATATACTTGATGTACTTTCAAGTTTTATGGACAGGATACAATATATATTTGGTGTACTTTCATATTTTATATACAGTATATAATATATATTTTGTGAATTTGGATATTTCGTGTACGGTATGTTAGACATAATTGGTGAAATTTGATATTTTCTGTACAGTAGATGATATATAACTTGTGTACTTTCATCTTTTACTTGCAGTATATAATACATATTTGGTGTACTTTGATATTTTATGTACAGTATATAATATATATTTGGTGAAATTTGATATTTTACATACGGTATATAATATATATTTGGTGAAATTTGAGATTTTATGTACAGTATATGATATATATTTGGTGTACTTTCATATTTTACTTACAGTATATAATATATCTTTGGTGTACTTTGATATTTTATGTACAGCATATAATATATATTGGTGTATTTTCATATTTTATGTAGAGTATATAGTATATAATTGCTGAAATTTGATATTTTATGTACAGTATATAATATGTATTTTGTGTAATTTGATATTATATGTACAGTATATAATATATATTTGGTGAAATTTGATATTTTACACACAGTATATAATATATATTTGGTGAAATTTGAGATTTTATGTACGGTATATGATATATATTTGGTGTAATTTCATATTTTACTTACAGTATATAATATATATTTGGTGTACTTTGCTATTTTATGTACAGTATATAATATATATTGGTGTAGTTTCATATTTTATGAAGAGTATATAATACATATTTGGTGAAATTTGGTATTTTATATACAGAATGTAATATATATTTGGTGTACTTTCATATTATATGTACAGTATAAAATATATAATTCTACTTTCATATTTTATGTACAGTAATTAATACATATTTGTTGAAATTTTATATTTTATATACAGTATATAATATGTATTTTGTGTAATCTGATATTATATGTAAAGTATATAATATATATTTGGTGAAATTTCTTATTTTATGTACAGTATATAATATATATTTGGTGAAATTTGAGATTTTTTGTACAGTATGTGATATATATTTGGTGTACTTTCATATTTTACTTACAGTATATACTATATACTTGGTGTACTTTGATATTTTATGTACAGTATATAATATATATTGGTGTAGTTTCATATTTTATGTAGAGTATATAGTATATAATTGCTGAAATTTGATATTTTATATACAGTATATAATATGTATTTTGTGTAATCTGATATTATATGTAAAGTATACAATATATATTTGGTGAAATTTTATATTTTATATACACTATATAACATATATTTGGTGTAATTTCATATTTTATGTACGGTTTATAGTATATATTTCGTGACATTTGATATTTTATGTACAGTATATAATATATATTTGTTGAAATTTGATATTTTATGTACAGTATATAATATATATTTGCTGAAATTTTATATTTTATGTACAGTGTATAATATATATTGGTGTACTTTCATATTTTATGTACAATTTATAGTATATATTTGGTGACATTTCATATTTTATGAACAATAGGTAAGATATGTTTGTTGAAATTTGATATTTTATGTACAGTATATAATATATATTGGGTGAAGTTTGATATTATAGGTACAGTATATAATATATATTTGGTGAAATTTGATATTTTATGTACAGTATATAATATGTATTTGGTGAAATTTGATATTTTATGTACGGTACATAATATATATTTGGTGTACTTTCATATTTTATGTACAGTATATAGTATATATCTGGTGAAATTTGATATTTTTTGCACAGTATATAGCAGATATGTGGTGAAATTTGATATTATATGTACAGTATATAATATACTTTGGGTTAAATTTGATATTTTGTGTACAGTATATAATATATATTTGGTGAAATTTGATATTTTATGTACAGTATATAATATATATTTGGTGAAATTTGATATTTTATATACAGTATCTAATATATATTTGGTGTACTTTCATATTTTATGTACAGTATAAAATATATACTTGATGTACTTTCATATTTTATGTACAGCAAATAATACATATTTGTTGAAATTTGATACTTTATATACAGTATATAATATATATTTGGCGAAATTTGATATTAATTGTACAGTATATAATATATATTTGGTGAAATTTGATATTTTATGTACAGTATATAAAATATATTTGGTGAAATTTGATATTTTATGTACAGTATATAATATATATTTGGTGTACTTTCATATTTTATGTACAGTATAAAATATATACCTGATGTACTTTCAAGTTTTATGTGCAGTATATAATAAATATTTGGGGTGCTTACTTATTTTATGTACAGTATATAATACATATTTTGTGAAATTTGATATTTCATCTACTGTATATAAGATATAGTTGGTGAAATTTGATATTTTATCTACAGTATATGATATATAATTTGTGTACTTTCATATTTTACTTGCAGTTTATAACACATATTTGGTGTACTTTCATATTTTATGTACAGTATATAGTATATATTTGTTGACATTTCATATTTTATGTACGGTATATAATATATATTTGTTGAAATTTGATATTTTATGTAAAGTATATAATATATATTTGGTGAAATTTTATATTTTATGTACACTAGATACTATATATTTGGTGTACTTTCATATTTTATGTACAGTATATAGTATATATTTGGTGACATTTGATATTTTATGTACAATATATAAGATATGTTTGTTGAAATTTGATATTTTATGTACAGTATATAATATATATTTGGTGAAATTTGATATTTTATGTACAGTATATAATATATATTTGGTGAAATTTGATAATTTAGGTACAGTATAAAAGACATATTTGGTGAAATTTGATATTTTATGTACAGTATATAATATATATTTGGTGAAATTTGATATTTCACCCACAGTATATAATATATATTTGATGAAATTTGAGATTTTATGTACGGTATATGATATATATTTGGTGTACTTTCATATTTTACTTATAGTATATAATATATATTTGGTGTACTTTGATATTTTATGCACAGTATATAATATATATTGGTGTAGTTTCATACTTTATGTAGAGTATATAGTATATAATTGCTGAAATTTGATATTTTATATACAGTATATAATATGTATTTTGTGTAATCTGATATTGTATGTAAAGTATATAATA